>NC_133779.1:8066201-8084357 GCF_003597395.2 Chelonoidis abingdonii | reverse complement strand
TGAAACTGTAGTAAAAAAAAAAAANNGTACTTACTATTTTGAAACCTGAGAGACTGATTCAGAAAGATTGGAGAAAAGCTGGGTGCACGTCTGGTCCCTCTTAGCCCCAAGAGCGAACAACTAACAAAACAAACAGCACAAACAAAGACTTCCCTCCACCAAGATCTGAAAGTATCTTGTGCCCCGATTGGTCCTTTGGTCAGGTGTCAGCCAGGTTTACTGAGCTTCTTAACCCTTTACAGGTCAAAGAGACATTAACCCTTAACCATCTGTTTATGACAGCCCCCTTTGCAAAGGGCAAAGATAGACAGCACACGGTTGAGTCAAAGAGAGAGAGAGAAAAAAAGAGAATGAGAGAAAGAGAGAGAATTTTTACCTTTGCAGTCTTTCTGTAGAATGAGGCAACTTTTCTGGTTCAGACCCTCTCAGACTTGCTATCGCTACCTTTGGATCGGCCCAATCAGAGGTGGTTTTACAACAGCGTCATAGAATTCATTTTTCCTGAACCAATCCTAGAGTCCCAAGATTTTAAACAAGAGCCAATCCCCTTCTTCCCCCCACCTCCTTGCCTTTTTTCTCTCTCCTCCCTTCCTTTTAATTGTTTTATTCTTATCTAAAGAAACAGACTTCCTAGCATTTTTCTGCCGTGTAGCCCTTTTACAGAGGTTTTTTAATAAAAGTTAAATCCATAAGCTTTTAGTAACACACCATTTTTTAAAGCTTTTCCCCTAGGTTTTAAACTAACAGGGGTTATTTTTTTAGTAAAAACAATGTGAAGCTGCAGCAAAGCTCCTGTTAGCAAAGCAGCGTCTGTGAGTCAGTGGATCAGAGAAGAGTTGCTTCTTTACCTGCTTTTTAACAAATGCAGGTTAAAGTTACCTTAAGTTTTGCAAAGGGATAATGACTTATCAAGACAAACCTAAAACACTTCCCTTTTATTTGTGTTGTAATAAAAAAAGAGCAGGCAGAAGCATCCTAGGCTTAAAACCCCAGGTTTTTAGTAACAGATGGTTTATATACCCCTTATTTTGTAAGCCAGTGGATCAGAGAGAAGAAGTTTTGTTTCTTTCCCCGCTTTTTAACAAACAGAAGTGAAAAGCTTGTAAAGGAATAAAACACTTGAAAAGACAAGCCTACCTGAAGACCCATAACCTTCATTTAGCCCCTTAGGCACAGGTGTTTCAATAACATGTAAGTTCGCAGAAATAACCCAGGCTTAAAAACACAGAAAGCCTGTTTATGAAAGTTTTCCCATAGGTTTTAGGCTAGCACTGGTCATTTTTTAGTAAAAAACAATGTGAAGCTGCAGCAAAGCAGCTGTCAGCAAAAACAGCATCCGTGAGTCAATGGATCACAGAGAAGGATGCTTCTGACCCAAACTTTTTAACAAACACAAGTTAAAGTTCCATAAAGTTTTGCAAAGGGATAATGACTCGAAAAGACAAACCTAAAACACAACCCTTTTGTGTGTGTTGTAATAAAAAAAGAGCAGTGAAGACACAGTCCTTTGGGATAGGTGTTTAATAAAAAAGGAGCATGCGCGAACAGTCTAGGGTTATAAAAGTAATGTACAGTGACAAAAAAAAGTTTTTCCCCCTTAGGTTTTAGACTGGCACTGCTATTTTTTAGTAAAAAAAAAAATCTCTTAAATCATACCATCTTCCACTTCGACCGTACTTCTTCATTTTCCACCCCAAGGCCTTCTGCATTAGGACTCAATCATAGCCCCTCTGATTTCAACAACGTCTCAGGTCTGTCGTCTACTGTTTCATATTATTTAATGCTGTCCACCCCCTAGCTACCTTAGCAACCTTAGCTACCAAAATATACAAAGCAAATTGCCTCTAATCAAATTCCAACTATTTCTCAAGCCGCATTTTTCTAGGTTTGCCTAGCAGTAAATGTTGATTATTATTGAGGGAAATATTGTTTCTGCGTCCACACAGTGAAATCAAGATTTGTTGACATTCCCTGATTAAAATCTCATCCTTCCAAGCCTGCACAAAGACAACAGCTGTGGACTCACTTGGAAAGCATTGCTGAGAGGCAATGGGAACCTACTTACCTGGGACTGTAGCAGATCAACAGCCTCCTTCTTGTGAGTTATTTGGGAGTTTCCAGATTCTCTCTGTGCCTCAGAGGTTATGTCTGTTGCTGGTTTTCTTGGAAGGCAGAGCCCAGCCCTGGTGATTAATCAAGTCTAGGCCTGTCTCTCCAAATCACAAGAGAGAGGGAGGAACCTCGGCCAGCATTTACGGGAAATGAGCATGTGGGAGAGGTGCAGGATACATTGACGTTATCCTGTTGTGACCTTGGCTGTGTTGACCATGAAGGTTCCACAGCCAAATAGGAAAGGAGCAGCAACCTTTAAACTGGGCCACTCAAGGAGGATGCCAGATTGTTAATTGAGGAGAGGTGGTTGTCTGACAGGGTAAATACAGCAGTGATGATGACAATGACGATGATGATGATTGATGATGACAATGATAAAAAGATGAAGAACAAAGGCTGGAGAGTTCAATAGCGCTTTTCAGGTCAAAGGATGCCATCGCATTTACAGACGTAACAAATGGAAATAGAAAATGTCCACAATGATAATGTTGTCCAGTAGGGAGTGCAGCCACCTCTGGGGTGACACAGGCCCATGAAGACTCATGAATCTAGAACCAGGAGACTTTCTAGAGTCTGCCATGTCTTCTGAGAACTTTCTAGATTATGTCAGGCTGGTAGAGAGCTTTATAAAGCCCACAAGAACTCCAGGAAGGTGTGTGTGTAAAAGGGAATCTTGAGTTTCTCCATTAGTCATTATAAGGGTTATAATGAATATAAATATAAACATTGAAAATATAGGTGTTTTCTTTACTGATCTGATATTAGAAAATTGATGCAGGAGTTATTTCAGGGCCTACATCAACCAGCTTCCCATAGCCATGGTACTAAGAACATATCCTGAGGTGTCTGAAGTTAATAGAGACAGGCATCTGATTAGAACCGTCATGGCGGCACCCCAAAAAATGCAATTTATCACTTTGACTGCAAAAACACATACGGTCTCCAAAACCAGAACAAAAGACTGAAGAGAAATGGTCGTGCTTCCTGCATCAGATGAATAACTGACCCATCTGAGACAACATGGGCCACATGGAATGAACTGAATTTTAAAAATTCATCAATAGAACTTTTAGAAACTCCATACGAATCCCTCCTGGGATGCGTAACCTACAATGTGTTGGCTCTGCAGGGCTCCCTATCTTCTGTGTTTGAGCCCTCTTATCTAACCCTCACAAAAGGATATCAACAATTCTGTTAATCTTTAGTTAACAACTCTAATACTTGCATTCAATCAACAAACATGCAATAAAAACATAGAAATCCCTGGGGCTGTTACAGCTTCCTCTCCAGTTATTCTCACAGGACAACACATTGTTCTGAGTGTTTTGCTGAGCAAAGCAAGGCTCTACATTCCACTGGCTGAGGTCTCCTGATAGCCAGAGTGCCCATGGGAAGGACGCCCCGCTCCTGGGAATCCCTGCAAGTCCTCGGGATCGTGGGTAGAGGAGTCCGGGGCACCCCTGCCAGGGCTGTTTGTGGGTAAAGAGATTTGATGTTGAGAGGTGCTCAGATACCATGATGATAGACAACTTACTTGTGTGTCTTGCTTCATTTGTGTGTGTGTGTTGGGACTGCTGTTCTGGGGTGCAACATGTGTTTCTAGTCTGCAGCCCAGGCCACCTGTGCATCCTGCTTTGATGTGACTGTGCCCAAGACACTTGGGTTCTTGGGAGGCTCAGATCCCTCTGCTCCATCTAGAGGCAACAGGAGCTGCAGGGATTCAGCACCTCAGGGCTGGTTGTCTCAGAAAAAGAGGCACTTCTTGTGTCCGTGTTGCACCACAGTGTCTGATGGCTGCTCAGTGGCTCCTCACCTTGGAAAATGGGCTTCACAGTCTCTGCCCCGTCTGGGCCACCTGGCATCCTGCTCACAAAGGAATTGGGATGAATGGAGGCTGCAGCTGGGCAGCAGCAGGTTCAGACCATGGGCTGAATGGAGAATTGTTCTCAGAGCCACAGTTCTACCAGAAGAACTGGGCAAAGATGTATCTTAAAGAAAAAACAGCTTTTGAGGAAGCTCTTTGAAAAAGGAGAAATGTTCACTGTCGAAGAAAAAAAAGGAAGAAAAATATAAAGAAGTGAGAGAAAGTAAAATTTTTAAAAAAAGTATTTTCACACTTTCCCATGGGAAGAAGTCAGAAAGAAGAAGGGCAGAAGAAACCAAAAACCAAACAGAAAAACAAACACTCCCTTACCTCCAAGCAAGAACAAATTTTTCTGAAAGGAAATGAATTTTCTCATTTCATTTTTTTTCTTTTGGTCGCAAAAACACACGTCGACAGTGAACATTTCTCCTTTTTCAAAGAGCTTCCTCAAAAGCTTTTTTCTTTAAGATACATCTTTGCCCAGTTCTTCTGGTAGAACTGTGGCTCTGAGAACAATTCTTCATTCAGCCCATGGTCTCAACCTGCTGCTGGCAAGCTGCAGGCTCCATTCATCCCAATTCCTTTGTGAGCAGGAAAGGCAGGATAATTTAAAAAAAAAAGTGAGAGAAAGAGGAAGAACCCTCTCTCCCAAAAAAGAAATTAAGCAAATTTAAAATGAAACAAAACTTTATTTTCATTTTACTGTTTTCCTCACCTCCTGAGCACTGCTGAACACACAGAAAGAAGGCAGGAGTTTAGGCTTAGCAACAAAGTTAACATTTTGTTCCTTAGAAATTATATTACAAGATTGACATTTGGATTTTGCAAGGTTAAAATAATTAGTTTTACTGAACTTGTTAATAGTAAAAAAAAAAATTTAACTTAAGTTTAGCATTTTGGTAATTCCTTTGGTGCTCTTTTTTTTAAGTTTCTTCCTTGTTGAGATTAATTTGATTTGTAAGATTTTAAAAGTGAGCCTTGTAGCAGGTTTTTTTTCTTTCCTGCACCTGATTTTGATGTATTGTGTTTTTACCACTGTGACTTGCTAGTACAGCAGACTATTTACACTTAAAGGGTAGTGTCCATCCCCATCCCCCCTCTTTTGCACATTTGGTTTTGCAAAAGAATTGACATGTTTGTTTGTTTCTTTAGACCAAAGGAAGAGGTAGAGAAAAAGAAACATTTAGATACAGATTGTTATGAATAAGACACATTGTACTTGAAATATAGCTAGCCAAATTAACAGTTATTTTAGTCTTCTAAGTGACAATCAAATTATATAACATAGTATAATGTTACATAAAAAAAAGTCCCTTTTTCATATCAGATGGTGGTTGTCACTCAAATAATTCAACTACAGGAAATGAGTGTGTAACACACACAGAGTAGATTTAACATAATTCATACTTTTAAGAAGCATGTACATTTAAACAACAGAACAAGGTTAGCCATTATATAATAAATTTTCACCGAGATTTAACAGCACACAATACAACTGCACATTTTAAAAAATACACTACAAGATAATTACAACCCTAAAGCCAGGTCCTTTTAGAATACAGCAGAATAGTTTTAGTAGCTGGTAATTGCTAAATTAGTCTTAATACACAAAAATTCAACTTTAAAATGGTCTCTAAGTAAAAATAAATGACTGAATTTAGACACAGATACATAATGATGAGGTGTTAGATTGAAAGAGAAAAACCAAAGCATTTTAATACACTACATACAGCAGCATGATATTTCAGTTGTTTTCTTAGGAGGTTACCTGTTCACATTTCACATAATTTGTGGAAGGTTCCTGCTTTACCACAGCTTTTTGTTTCATAACTGTCTCAGCCTCTCTTTGACCTTGTAACATCCTGCTGGGTTTTCTGAGTTTGCTGTAGCTGTAATTTTTACTGATCTTCTCACTTATGTTTTATAAACTGCAAGAGAGGAAGCTTTTTCTGTTTCTAGAACCATCAAGCAGCTGCATGAACACTTTTGTTTTCTTTTCCTGTCAACTTTTGTCCTCTGCCTCTGAGTTATACAAAGAACAAGCAGAACCCCAGAAGCATTTCTCAGACTGTGTCCCATGCAAATAAAATGCTCCCATGGTCAATCACATACTTACTACAAAGGATCCATCATCCCATTCTCACTGGCCAAGTTTATTTCTATTTCTTTATAATCAGGTGTTCTGGTACTTCCCATTTCTTAGCATTCTCTATCAGTACGGTTTTGAATCTCCTATCTATTTCTTATGTATATATATTTCCCCCAAAAGCGCCCGCTGACAGATGTGCTGGGTGTGTTGCAAGATCCACTTATCTCTATAAGCGGCTAGAATAAACCTCTGCTTTGCCACTGCTTTACTTGTGTTTTGTGATTTCACATTATCAGCCCAATCTGCTCTGCCTTTTTATGGTTTTTCCCCCTTTTTGCAATGTTTTATAAAGTCATGGTACATGCTAGGTACCAGTATCATAGGGGAAAGTAGGAGAGAGGTCCTGGAGGCCAAATTTAGGCTGTTAGGTGAGAGATTAAAGTCCAGGATTTCCATGGTTGCATTCTCTGAAATGCTTCCAGTTCCACATGCAGGGCCAGTTAGGTGGGCAGATCTGCAGGGTAACAAAGCGTGGATGAGACAATGGCATAGAGTGGAGGGATTGAGGTCTATTAGGAACTAGGGAATCTTTTGGAAAAGAAGGAACCTGTACAGGAAAGATGGGCTCCACCTAAACCAAAGTGGAACAAGACTCTCGATACGTAAAATTAAAAAGGTCGTAGAAGAGCTTTTACACTAAGGGCTGGGGGAAAGGAGACAGGTGCAGAGAAGCACATGGTTTGGACAGAGACATCCCTTAGGGGAGAATTTATTAACGGGGACTCTCTGTATCCCAGTAAAGAGGAGAGGATAGAAGTTGACAAAGTACCGACAGGAACTGAAGAAGAACAAGTCAAATGAAGAAGAGTCCCATCCAGTTACATCACGGGAAGGCAGACAACTAAATATTGACAAATGTTATAAGTGCTTGGTTACAAATTCTAGAAGTTTAAATACTAGGATGGGTGAACTTGAGTGCCTGGTATGAAATGAGGATACTGGTACAACAGGATCACAAAAATTTGGTGGAACGCTGATAGTGAATGGCACATGGTAATATCAGTGTACAAAATATGTAGGAATGACAGAGTAGGTCGCCATGGTGGGGGAATGGCACTCACTATACATGAAAGTAGGCATAGAGTTAAATATAGTAAAAATCTTAAATGAATCAAACAGTACCATAGAATCTATGGAGAGAAATTCCATTCTTGGTAAGAGAATAGTTATTGGAATCTACTACCAGCCACCTGACCAGAATGGTTACAGTGACTGTGAAAAGCTCAGGGAGATTAGAGAGGCTACAAAAGCAGAAAACTCAATAATAATGAGGGCTATTAACTATCCCCATACTGATGTGGGGGGGGGGGAAGGAATAGCTCAGTGATTTGAGCATTGGCCCCCTAAACTCAGGGTTGGGAGTTTAATCCTTGAAGGGGTCTTTTAAGGGTCTGAGGCAAAAATCTGCTTGGGAGATTAGTCCTGCTTTCAGCAGGGGGTTAGACTAGATGACCTCCTTAGGTCCCTTCTGACCTTGATATTCTATGACTGGGTATATGTCACCTCAGGACAGGATGCAGGGATAAAATTTCTTGGCATCGTTAATGACTGCTTCTTGGAGCAATTAGTCCTGGATCTCACAAGGAGAGAGGCAATTCTTGATTTAGTGCTAAGTAGAGCACAGGATCTGGTCCAAGAGGTCACTATATCACTCAGTAATGGCAACCATAATATAATTAAATTTAACATAGCTGTAGAAGGGGGAAATATAAAAGGATCCCATACTAGTAGCATTTAACTTCAAAAAGGGGATGTCACGGAGTGTGGGGGAGTCCGGCCCTGCACCCCTCTTCCTGAACCCCACAGTGACTTTTGGCCAGCCAGTAAAACAGAAGGTTTATTGGACAACAGGAACACCGGTTACAGCAGAGCTTGCAGGCACAGTCAGGACCCCTCCATTGAGTCCTTCTGGGCTTTCAGGGTGCTTGGATCCTAGCTAGGATACCCTGAATTCCACCCACATAGCCCCAAACCCCAACTGAAAACTACTTCTCTCCTGCCAGCCCCTTCCTTTGTCCCCCTTCCCGGGCCCAGGTGTTGACCTTTCACCCCCCTTACCTAGCTCAGGTTACAGGCTTTGGTATCTTCCATCCTCTAAAGTCCTCCCCTGCTCTCCCATTCCCCACACAGACAGCCCCTACTTCATCACAGGGGAACTACGCAAAAATGAGGAAACTAGTTAAATGGAAATTAAAAGGGACAATCACAAGGGACAAATGCCTGCAAATTGCATGTAGACTATTTTAAAATGCCATAATAAAGGCTCAACAATGTGTATACTCCAAATAAAAAAATACAAAAAGAGGACCAAAAAAAAAATGCCAGCAGGAGTAAACAACTATGTACAAGAAATGGGTAGAGGCAAAAAGACATCCTTCAAAAATTGGACGTCAAATCCTACTGAAAAAAACAGAAAGGAGCACAAACTCTGGCAAGTCAAGCGTAGGAGTATAATTAGGAAGGCCAAAAAAAGAATGTGTAGGGCAACTAGCTAAAGACACAAAAATTTGTTAAGTACATCAGAAGCGGGAAGCCTGCAAACAAACAATCAGTGGGGCCACTGGATGGTGGAGGTGCTAAAGGAGCAATCAAGGAAGAAAAAGTCTGTTGCAGTGAAGCTAAATGATTTTTTTTCTTTTGCACTGGTCTTCACTGCAGAGGATGTGAGGGAGAGTCCAACACTTCAGCCTTTCTTTTTAGGTGACAGAGCTCTGGGACTGTCCCAGAATGCTGAGGGGACTCAAATATGAAATTCCAGACCTACTAACTATGGTATGTAACCTACTCCTTAAACCAGCCTCTGTCCAGATGGCTAGAGGGGTAGCTAATGTAACACCTACCTTTTAAAATGGCTCCAGAGGTGATCCTGGCAATTACAGGCCAGTAAGCCTAATTTGAGTACCAAGCAATGTGATTGGAAACTATAGTAGAGAACAAAATTGTCACGCACATAGATAAACACTATATGTTGGGGAAGAATCAACTTAACTATTTAAAGGGCAATCATGCCTCACCATTCTATTAGAATTCTTTGAGGGGGCCTACAAACATGGAGACAAGGGTGATCCAATGGGTACAGCGTACTTGGACTGTTAGAAAACCTTTGAGAAAGTGACAACAAAAACTCAAAGTAACAGAAATGTCCTCTCATGGGCTGGTAACTGGTTAAAAGATACTAAACAAAGGGTAGGAGCTTCAGCCCCGAGTGGCAGGGCTCAGATTATAGGACTCCCGGAGTTAAAGCGCTTGGACTGCAGCCCCCCTACATGGGGCAATGGGCTCAGGCTTTGGCGTTGGGCCCCCCTCCACCCTGGGCGGTAGGGCTTGGACTTTGACCCCCCGCCAGGAATGGCAGGGCTCAGGTGGGTTCAGGTTTTGGTCCCCGCTCCTGGGGTCATGTAGTAATTTTTGTTGTCAGAAGGGAGTCACGGTGCAATGAAGTTTGAGAAACCCTGATCTAGACAAAGGGGTGAAAGTGAGTTGGCAAAGTTTGCAGTTGATACTAAATTATTCAAGATAGTTAAATCTTGGGATATATAGCTCTGTGGTTTGTGCATTGGCCTCCTAAACCCAGGATTGTGAGTTCAATCCTTGAGAGGGCCATTTAGGGATCTGGGGCAAAAATCTGTCTGGGGATTGGTCCTGCTTTCAGCAGGGGGTTAGACCTATATGACCTCCTGAGGTCCCTTCCAACCCTGTTGTTCTAAATCCAAAGCGGACTGCAAAGAGTTACAAAGGAATCTCACAAAACTGGGTGACTAGGCAACAAAGTGGCAAACATAATTCAGTGTTGATAAGTGAAAAGTAATGCACATTGGAAAGCATAATCCCACATATACAAAAAAAAGGTGGGGTCTAAATTAGCTGTTACCACTCAAAAAAGAGATCTTGGAGTCCTCCTGAATAATTCTCTGAAAGCATCCGCTTAGTGTGCAGCTGCAGTCAAAAAAGGTAACAGAATGTTGGGAATCATTAACAAAGGGATAGAAAATATCACATTGCCTCTCTATAAATCCATGGTACACCCACAGCTTGAATACTGCTTGCAGATGTGGTCATCCCATCACAGAAAACATATGTTGGAAATGGAAAAGGGCAACAAAAATGATTAGGGGTATGGAACAGCTTCAGTGAAAGGAAAAGAGACAACGGAGGGTATACCCAGGATAAAAAGAAGAGAGACAACGGGGCGGGGGGAGGGGGAGATTGTGACGTACCTAGGATACAATCTGGACTGATGAACTGCTGTGTCGCCTCACCTCTCTAACCTACAGTAGCCTTTTACACTGCTATTGTGTGAGTGCTGCAGCCAGCCACTCACAAATTACGCTGCGTAGGGACACAAGGAAACTTGCAGTGCCAAACTTTTCCCAGGTGTGTGCGTCTTGTACTGCCGTGCACACTCCTGGACAATACATGCTCATAGAAAGTCTGGCATTTATTAATAGAAAATGATATGCACAAATCCTGTTATCCCAAATGGAGTTTCCCCAAACCCTTCCATGCAAACACACTGGTTTAGATTAAACAATAAAACAAGTTTATTAGCTATGAAAGGATAGACTTTAAGTGAACACAAGTAATGAGACACAAGTCAGAATTGGGTACAAGAAAAATAAAAGTAAACTGCAACTAATGTCTAACTTAACAAACTGGAATGAATTCAAAGCAAGCGCTTTCACCACGTGTTCCAGCAGTTCTACTGACTGAACTTTCAGTCAGGATCCCTCCCCTGGTCCAATGCTGAGCCCTTTGTTCTCCAGGTGTCCTGGGTGCAGTGGGCAGAGAGAAAAGGAGGAATGATTTGGGGCATCTGCCCTTCCTTCTTATTGTCCTTTCTCTTCTCTGAAGCATCTCCAGCTGAGGTTCAGGAGACAAAAAGACTGTGTGGATGGACACGCCAAGCTATTTCTTTTTAAGATGTAGAATTTTTTGGCTGCTCCCTAGACTTGGAATATTTCTTATTAACACCACGCAATGGAATCTTATAACTTTACATACAATGTTGCTACTCACATTTTATCAGGACAATCATGGGTGGCAGATATCATAGGCTGGGGAAGCCTGTGCCCACCTAAACAGCCTGTCATGGCCCCGTCCAAGCTCCACTCCCAGGCTCCCTCCTGCCTGATGTTCCCTTCTGTGGCAGGCTGGAGGCTGCAGTGCACACAAGACTCCCTGGGCTGAGGCCATGCCACACCATGCCGCCCACCCTCCCGGTGCTGGGACCACGGTGTCCACCCAGGGCTCCAGGGCTGAGAGTGCTCTGGTCGCATCGCCTGCCCTGCACTGGGGCTGGGTATGCTCCAGCCAGGCCGCCTGCCTGGGACTGGGGGTGTATGGGAAGGCTGGGGGTGTGTGCTCCAAGCTCCAGAGAAGGAGGGGGGCAGAAGGTTGGGGCCTCGGTCAGAGGGGGAGGTGCTGAGGGCTAGCCTCCCCCAACGGCATGTTCACCCATGAGGACAATATTGACCAGTGAGTTACGAGTTTTCAAATTTTGTACAGATTATTACAACAGTGTGAAAGGGGTGAATACAGGGTACAGATCACCACTGGAGTCTATAAAACCATGAATGGTGCAAAAAACGCAAATAGGGAAGTGTTATTTATGAAATAGGGAAGGGTTATTTATCAAATAGGGAAGGTTTATCTTTTTCCTAACACAAGAACTAGGGGTCACCCAATGAAATTAATAGGCAGCAGATTTAAAATAAACAAAAGGAAATACTTCTTCACACAACATACACACCACCAGTGAAACTCATTGCCAGGCAACGTTGTGAAGGCCAAAATTATAATGAGGTTCAAGAAAGAATTACGTAAGTTCATGGAGGATAAATGGCTACTGTGGCATTACACCCCCTATTCTTAATAGCAATATTGTTATGATATGATTATGGTATAACTATAATGTATTTTATGCAAGATAGGTCATGTAAGATATAATTGAAAATGTTATAATTCACTGAATATGATTATCCTATTTGTATGCATGTATCATTGTGGTATCTAAAGTTAGGACTTGTCTATGCATCTATTACAAATGTGTTTACACCTGGGGAATGCTCACTAGACAGAATGAAATCAATCTAGATAGCTGACTGGAAAGGGCCATTAGCAAGAACAGGTCTTAGAAGAAGCTAATTTCCCACCGGGAGCCTTCCGGAGGATGCTACAAACAGCATCTGACTCATGGCTACTTTGACATGACGAGGTCACCTGGTACTGGACTCCATCCAAACCAGTGTTTTTCCACTGACTGGCACAGGAACAAAACTGGGAGACAAAGGGTTCCCACCATATGCAAAAGGTATTTAAGGCAGAGGAGTGACATCATCGTGGTTCTTCACTGACTCCCTGCCCAAAGGAGATGCTTTGAAACACCTGAGAAACAAGGACTGAACCGAGGGAGAAGTGTTGGACCCAGGCTAGAGGCATTTCTGGCCTGTGAGAGAAATACCTGCAGTTTTAAGCTGCAGGCAAGTGCAGCTTGCCCTCAAGAATCTCTGCAAACTGCCTAAGTCAACAATTAGGGTGAGAATTTGCTACTTATATCCCATCTCTTTAGTTTATTAGCTTTAACTGTTGTTTTTGTGTATTTGCTACGTAATCTGCTTTGATCTGTTTGCTATCCTTTATACATCTCAAATCTATCTTTTGTAGTCAATAAACTTATTTTTGTCTAAATACATGTGGAAATCATAACGGGGCGAAAGCTGTGTATATTTCCTCTGCACATTGAAGGAGGATGAATTTCATGAGCTTTCGCTGCACAGTCCCTGTGCAGGCGCAAGATGGTATAATTTGGGTTTCCCTCCAGAGGGGAGGTTGCCTGAGGGCTGGGCGTTCCTTAGCTTAAGCCTTCCCATGCAGAGCTGATCTCAGGTCTGTGTATTGCTGCAGCTGGTGTGTCCCTACCTGTGTGTGTTCTGGAGGGGACTTGGGGCCTGTTCAGCAGAACAGTTAAGGGAGCCCAGGCTGGTGGTCAGGCAGGCTCGTGGTACCCCAGTTCCAGGTTGCACCCTGGGAGGAACCCATCATACTACTAGTCAAGATGGTCAGGACACAACCATGCTCGGGTATCCCTAAACTTCTGACTCCAGAAGCTGGGAGTGGACAACAGGGTGGATCACTGAAATTGCCTGTTCTGTCATTCCCTCTGAAGCATCTGGCAATGGGCTTAGATGACCATTGGCAGATCCATATGGCCATTCTTACGTTATGATCTATCTACTTATCCCTTTCTTTGGTTTCCATTACAATTTATAACTTATTTAAGTTCTTAGCCAATTATATTTTACCTAGCAAGCACACATGCAATTAAAAACAACTTATACAGCTATACCAAAGGCCATGCTCTTATACATATTTCCTTACAAGAAATTTAGCTCTTATTTGCTAAAATTCTCTTTATCTTTTTTAGCATTACTTTTTGCAAAGCTTTCTGGGAGTTTATACATTGATAAATGCTTAAACTTCAGGTCTTCATATGCCAACACCTGTTATTTCTGAGGTTAAAAAATAAGTAAGAAACAAAAGTTTTTTTAAAATGACGAAAAACCTGGAGCTGGATACTGCCCAGCTGGTAGAGACATCCCTAGTCACTAAAAATAGCATGTGGACACTGTGGCATGTGGGGTCAGGTCAGGTGAGAGTATACTTGGGTGACTAGCTCCTCCCCACCCACATCGTCTGGCCATTTTTAGGACTAACTCGACATCTAGCACATGCTGTCTACTCAAGCTGGGAGAAGAGAGTCACTATTCTTCACCAACGCCCCTTGTCTGGCACATTGGGGCATTTCCCTGCTGCCTGGGTCAGCTGGGTAGGCAGTTAGGCGGAGGGATCTTTTCGCTCAATCTGCACTTGAATGATGGACTATTTTTTGGAATGCTGGCCTTCACCTGGATCTCCTCGTTGGTCACTCCAGTTGGCATCTGACTGAAGCACCTTTCGGTAGAAGTCGCATTATAGGGAGGGCCGTCGCTGTACATATAGTTGTAGAGGTGCTCCATGCTGTGGAAGTGCTTCTGCCAGTGAAGATCTGGATGGCAAACTCAGATGTAGAAGAGTACGGGTTCGAAGGGGTTGAGAAACATGATGACCAGGGTGAAGACGTCAGACTCGTAGCTCAGCACCCCGACGCTCCACGGCGTGTGTCTTGTTTTCACAACACGCTCTCCGAAGGCCAGGGGGGATGCGGGACGCAGCTCTCACAACCCGGCCGCTGAAACAGTGCCTGGAGAAAACACCATGGGGTTCCTCATTACACAACATCCCGAACATAATTAATAACTCCATCCCAGCAGCAGGGGAATCCTGACCCTGGGCTGGGTGGGGTCACAGCCCAGCCGCTCTTCTGCAGGGAGGACACAAGTTGCTGGGTAAGAGAGCACAGCCCCACCTCAGCCAACCCCAGGCAGAGGTGTCTTTCCTGCATGACCAAGGCACAAGGTAGTGGAGATAGAGTGGGGCCGAGCCTGCCCCACTCTGTGACCTGACCTGGGCTCTGCCTCTCCCTCTGCTCTGCTCCCCCTCACCAGCTGCAGCCTGCTGGGTGGGAGTGCCTGCTGCAGAGCCTGGACTGAGGTGCTGAGCCCAACAGCTTCCTGCAGGCTCCAGGGATTGGGCAAAGAGGAGCCTCCAGCCTCGAGATAGCAGCAGCCAGGCTGGATCTAAGGTAGGGGGAGAAGCCAGAGCTGCCCTCTGGGGCTGCACATGACAGAAGTTGGTGTGGGAGTCACTGCTGTACAGTTTTTAGGGGGTCTCATCTGGGCTGGGTGTGTAATGATCTGTCAAGGGGAATTTAATATGGTTGAAGTGGGGGCCGGTTGGTGGAGGACCTTCCTGTCAAAATTCCCCTCGGGTTTTGATTTTGAATTTGTTGTTATCACACAGTTTTGTTGCTAATGTGGATGAACTCCAGCTGGACTTGTAGACTTTTTTTAATCAGATCTGTACTGGGTATCTAACAGAAGCTTTCTGTGTTATTTGATGTACACACCAATGGGTTAAAAAAACCCTTTGTTTCAATAAAATATATTGGGCTTACTTTGGGGCTAGTGTTTAAATGACTTTGGACTTTTAATGCTGAGAAATCTGGCAACGCTGAAAGCGTTACATAGTCCTGCACATTATGTTATTAACTAAAGGGTTGAGAGCCATACACAGACAGACACACACATCATACTGGCTGTGTATGAGTGTGTATGTGATACAGTGTACAAGTGTGTACATGTTGTGACTTGTGTGGAGTGTTACATGTGAGTGTACATGACAGCACATACATACTGTATGTGGAGGTGGTATCAATGTGAAATAAATACACTGAACACTTCACATTACATCATAGGCCTATCGCCATGTCACCTGCCCCAGTCCATCTCCCTGGGACTTATTCAGACTTTCCGACCTCCCAAAGGCTTCCAGCAGCTGTTTCCGCTCAAATCCCTCCGCCCACACAAAAGTGTGATTTCCCTTTAAACTCCCTCAATCCTCAGTCCTGGACAATTACATAAATGTCCTGACTGGAAGGTCATTACAATCTTGTGCCTTCGGGCTAGAAACAGCAAATTCAGCCAGAGGGCAGCAGGTTTTGACTGACCCAAAGGACACATATATCACTCATCAATATGTAGGGGAGAGAAGAGAGAGAGAGGAGGTATATGGGATAGAGAGATAGAAGATATTGGTGTATGGGGACGGATAGAGCAGATTCAGTAGTAGACACATACCACCCCTGGACATCTCTGTATAGACACCAGCTGCAGGCTGAACTTGGGAAGCGTGGATGGAGCTATGGGAACCTGCTCACCTGGGTACTCGAGGGTCACATCTCTGGTGTTGTTGGTTATCTGGATGCCCACACACCGGCCTTGAATCCGTAAGCATATCAGCTCTCCAATGTCAGTCATCTTGCAGCAATGAGGATCGTTCAGCACAGCTCCTGCAGAGCACCACCAGCCCCTCTCTGGCAGAGCCAACTCACTGCCTCCCAGGCCCAGCCAAACATTCAGGACCCACCAGCAGGGTGTGCTTCTTGCTAGCTGAGGTGCAGCGCACGCTTCGTCTGTGGAGGCAGGGTCTATAAACGACAGTGGCAGATGTGAAAATCTCTAGTCAACAGGGTTTCTGCAACAGGAAGTCCTGTCTAACCAAGGAGGGGGAGAGGTCCTCATATTCGAGAAATAGAAATCTTTTCCTGACAACCACTCTCCTGCTCCTTACACTACTGTAGAGTGCGAAGATGGGAGCCCGGCATCTCTGCAGGCAGCTCAATAGGCAGCTACAGGCACAAAGCAAACCTGGTCCTGGGCAGACATACAGAATGGGATGGTGAATATGTTCATGCTATTATCAAAATCAATGTGGTAGCCTACACCTGGGTCCTGTGTGCAGAAAAGGAGAAGAATGATGCAGGAAACAGAAAAACTCACATACAAAGAGAGCTTGGAAAGAGCAGGGGTACTCCTTGCTGGATCCATAGGCATAACTAGCAGCGTGAACCAGAGGCTGTGAACCAGAGTAGACTGGCCTGGCAGAATAGCAACACACCAGGTACTTGGCTAACCACATAAGCCTTTCCTGACCGCAGGGAGTATGGTAGAGGACCGCCCAGAGTTCTCAGTAACTACGTACATAGACCCTCTTTCAGAGATGGTACAGGAATGCACCCACCCTTCATAAGATAAGGATGGGATGACAGGGCAATGGATGGGGATGTTTGTTTGAAGTCACTGGTACAAGGTGGAGTTGGTAACTAGCCACGTCTGGCATGGAACACGTACTTGTTGTGATCATGGGTTAGAAAAGGAGAAGTCATTAGTGGCGAATTTTTGGCCACGCCAAGGAGCAGCATACTGGTGCACTTGACTGGGCATGGGTCACTTGCAGGTTTAAACGAGTGTAAATGGTGGATTCCCTGTAACTTGAAGTCTTTAATTCATGATCTGAGGACTTCAGTAAACTCAGCCAGAGTTAGGGTCTGGTGCAGGAGTGGATGGGTGAGGTTCTGTGGGCTGTGATATGCAGGAGGTCAGAGATGCTCGTGATGGTCCCTCTGGCCTTGAAGCTATGAGGCCGAAACCGAACTGGTACCATTGTCGTGGGCATACATGTGTTCGGGTTACCTGTAACAGTGAAGCAAGGGCACTAGGACTGTACTTCGTCGACAATAAACCTTTGCTACCAAACCCGAGCCCTGTGTCTCTCTTAATGAGTCACATCCAGGTCTGCTGACTTAGCAGGCTGCTCTCTGCTTGTTGCAGCTGACAACCGGAGCTCCAAGAACAGCAGCACCGAGCAGCTGTAAGAGCTTATCTCATTGTATTTTCTAGAAACTCCTGGCTAAGGTAGAGTCAGACAGAGGAACACATTGCACAATTTTACTGGCCAAGTGTTCCAAAGATGTTTACAGATGTTGAGATGCAACAAAAATTGTACATTCCATAGGACCTCACAAGCATTCGGGAATGCTAGAGAAGAACAATGGTCACATCAACAAATGCCCAGAAACTGGTAGATGTAAGCAGGTGGAATCTGAAATACTCTGATTTCCACTCATTTTAATGGCATTCAGGGAAACGTCTGCTGCCCCAGAGATCAATCACACCTTTGAGGTGATGACTGAGCAACACCATCAGGTGATTCCAAACATCTTCTGGTGGCATACCAGTGCAACACAGATAGAGGGAGTCAAACTGGAACTTATCTGCAAGCATTAGCAAAAGCATTTGAATCCGGTTCTTTGCAGGTAGTTGTAAATTTGGGAAAATCAAACGGAAGGTAAAAGGTTATTTTGATAAAGCGCAAAGAAGAGAATGCCTTCGTGAAAATGTGAAGATCAGGTGGTCATATTGCTGTACCAGAACAGCAATTTATTAATGTTACCAGAACCTGAACTGAGAAACATTATTATGAAAGATGCAGGTTTGAGAATCAGAAACAAAAAAAGAGTAAATAAAATTTATCATGTAATAGAATTAAAGCTTGTGCCAGAAAAGAAATATTTTTCCACAGGCAGATGGAACCA
>NC_133779.1:8063931-8066101 GCF_003597395.2 Chelonoidis abingdonii | reverse complement strand
AAAAAAAAAAATGTTTCAATTAGAAACTTGGGATCTGTGACACCACCTCCAAATCATGACATGTTTATTTAAGCAAAACCTGTGACATTTTACAATCCTTATATGTCTCAATCACATTATCATTACTCGGCCATACAGATAAGGAGATGTTTGATCAATTAGCTGTCCATTCCATAGACCACCCATCTATCAGTAATGTATGCAAATCCCTTTGCTAGTGGTGTATCACCAAAATGCCCAATCATGGAAAGTCCCACAGATTGCTTGTTGCTCTCAAAAGGGGCATCAATGGATCTGTGTGTATAATGTGTTTGAGGTAAAGACCCCACTGTGTGGCCAGCTGGAAAGGTACCAATGACAACGCAACACTGATATCATGCCCAGTGCAGCTAACCAAATGAAGATCTCTTATGGAATGTGTGGTCTGTGACAGAATGTAACAGTGCTGTGTAGTAACTTATCACAAGAAATTATATTATGGTCATCTTAGATGTATAGTCACAAATCCAATTTTTTGTTTTAACCATAGCTCTACTGATGGTATGTAATTGTCCCAGGTTACTCAGTGGGGGCTCGAGCCAGTTTTGTGTTGCATTGTTGAAAAGGAACCCCTAGATTTTGAATCTGGCCTTGGTTGTTTCGGACTCCGACTGGCAGAAGTGTCACATCTAAGAGGTCTGCTCTAGGAATTATTTGTTGAAGTTTTCTGGCTTGGGTTATACAAGAGGTCAAACTAGATGAACACAGTGGCCCCTTCTGCCCTTAGTATCTGTACATTCCTCAGGTAACTAGTCCTGGGACTCCCTTGTGGTCTCCTGGAGGGCACTACATTTATGTCTCAGGCCTCTAAACATCACCTTTCTCAGGGCTGGGCCCTACATCCCTTTCTCTTCAAATCTGTGTTTTAGGTAGTAAACTCCCTGCAATTCCATGTGATTATCCCTGGAGGCCTGACTTCAGTCCAGCTTCTGTAGTTCTGTTCTCCTGGGACAATGACAGGGTTAACCAGTGATCAACCAGCCTCCCTATGGCAAAGCACTATCTATGCAGAACAAAAGCATTCCAGAGAAAACAGATCTCAAAAACAATAAACTGCTGATACACATGCCTAACTTCCCAGATGTCACCATATTCCATCAGGGGACCCTGGTAGGTTCCAGAGATCCTTCAGGCCCCCTCTGCAGATCCTGTTCCTCTTGGTCACAGACTCCTGTCAGTGCTTGGATCGAGTGTCAATGAGAGCCACCTTTCTCCTGACAGCAGGGAGGTCACTTTATGCAGTTCTCAGTGTTTTGTTTGCCAGTCCTCTTGATCCCGGCCAAATCAGTCCATGCAATTTCCCCCAAGTCCCCAGACTTGTTACCTGCCCACAAATTTGCACCCACAGGGATTTTAGATACTTCAGGAAACTCTAGCTCCTCTGTCAAGCCAGGAACCCAATCTAGAGCTGTCTTGCGCATATAGCCTTTACCAAGTTGTAATAGTCTTTGAGTGTTTCATGGATCCATTTGGATTTACTCTAGTTTTATACTTTAGAAGATACAAATATAGTTTGCCCCCAAATGTTCACCTTGCTGTTCCCCAAGCATTGTCCATCGTGTGCACTGAATGAGGCAGAATCCTACAGACAAAATAGCATGAAATTGTGTCATTACAGACAATGAGCTGATCACACTTGCAGCGGTTTTACCACAGTGTGACTCCAGTGAATTACTCCTGATCTACTGCTGTGCAACTGAGAGGACAGTCAGGTCTTATACTCTAATCCATACCCTACCCAGGGCTGCTGAAACAATTTTTATAGTAGGGATGCTGAGAGCCATTGAACCAAACTGTAAACCCTGTATATGATAGAAATCATTTCAAGACAAGGTGCTGCAGCATCCGCAGCACCCCTAGTTCCAGCAGCTATACTCTATCCTCTCTGTGCATCCCTCACAGATTGGTCAGGAATTTCCCAGAATCTGCCTTGATCTCTCAATGGCTATTGAAAATCATCTGGGAAATTTTAATAGACTCATAGAATAGAATATCAGGGTTGGAAGAGACTTCAGGAGGTCATCTAGTCCAACCCCCGACAGATTTTTATCCCAGTTCCCTAAATGGCCCCCTCAAGGATTGAACTCACAACCCTGGGTTCAATGCTCAAACCACTGAGCTATCCCCTCCC
>NC_133779.1:8061316-8063831 GCF_003597395.2 Chelonoidis abingdonii | reverse complement strand
AAATAGGTAACCAAAGTGAGCACAGACCAGACCCTTGGGTTTTAGGACACTAAAAACCCAATCAGATTCTTAAAAACAGAACTTTATTATTACGAAAAAATAAAAGAAGTACCTCTGTGAAATCAGGATGAAAGGTAATTTTACAGGGCAGTCAGATTCAAAGCACAGAGGATTCCCTCTAGGCAAAACTTTAAAGTTACAGAAACACAGGGATAAACTTCCCTCTTAGAACAGGGGAAATTTACAAGCTAAAACAAAAGGTGCTCTAACACATTTCCTTCCTATTACTTGCTATTTCAGTAGGAGCTGGATTACTTGCTTGGTCTCTCTGGTTGTCTCAGAGAGAACACACAACACCCACAGAGCACAAAATAAAGCCTCTCCTACCCTCAGATTTGAAAGTATCTTCTTTCCCCACTGGGCCTTCTGGTCAGATGCCAACTAGGTTAATTGAACTGATTAACCCTTTACAGGTAAAGGAGGGATTTTATGCTACCCTTAGCTCTGTGTTTATGACAATCCTCGCCCTCCACACACACAAACCTCCTGTAATAGTTTGCCAAGCCTATGAAGGATTGAACCTGCCTTTTCATTTGGGGCACAGGCCACTTGACAATGGCTTCCGCCTTAAGAGGGTCAGAGGATATTTGCCCCCCTCCCCTGCCCAATGTCCTAGATAGGCGTAGCCAAAGTCCCTTATCTTGCACTTGGAGGGTTTTATGGTTAGACCAACCTCCTTGAGTTCTCATAGCAGAACCCCCAGGTGCTCCTTGTGGTCCCAGGTGTTGCTGAATACAGTGATGTTATCTGTGTATGCCCTTGCATAGTTCTGTAAACCATTTAACACTTTGTTGACCAATCTCTGGAAGGTTGCACCAGCATTTACCAAACCAAAAGGTAACATTGTGAATTCATAGAGCTCTATATCAGCGACAAAAGCAGATTTCTGTTGTGCCTTTTCCTCCAGAGGGATCTGCCAGTAACTCTAGTTAAATCAAAAGTACTGAGGTATTGGCTTGGTTCAGCATATCATCAGTTCTTGGCATGGGGAATGTGTCTGTTACAGTAACAGCATTAGGTTTTCTATACTCCATACAAAATCTTACAGCGCCATCCCTTTTGGGGACCAAGACCACAGGAGATGCCCACGAGCGGTCAGATTCACTAATTACTCCCAGCCCCAACATATTTTGTATCTCTGTATGAATTTGATCTTTCATCTTACGAATGGGCCTGCAAGACCTGGAAGGGGGGAAGGGACTGTGTCCCTTTTGTGAGGATTCTAAGGGACAGCAAGTGCATTTTGCCTGGCTAGTTGGAAAATACCTTGCTTTACCTTTTGCAGCACTTACAACACCTCCCCACCTTTCGACTGGTGTTAATTCATTACAGATTTCCATATTTTCCAGAGCTGACCCATCTCATCATTCATTCATCAAATCAGTGAGTGGGTGTGCCTCAGTTTCCCTTCTGGCACAACAGATTGTGTTTACTCCAGCCTCTTTACTATGGTAGGCTTTGAGCCAGTTCACAGTTGGGGAACAGTATCATTGTGGGGCTTTTTAACTTGATACATGTCCTCATTTGCCACTTCTACCACCTCTAAGGGTCCCTCCTAGGAGTTTTGCATTTTGAACCCTGTCGCAGGGTTGAGTACCATCACCAAGTCTCCTCTGCCAAAATTGCATTTACAAGTATTTTTATCATACCATACCATTTGTTTGGCCTGACTGTCTTGGAGATTGTTTTGGACCATTTCCATCATGTCCTTTTAACTCCCTCCTGAACTTCTGAACATACTCAGTCACTGGTTCTTCCCTCACGTCATGGCACCCTTCCCAGGTGTCCTTAAGGAGATCAAGGGATCCCCTCACTTTTCTTCTATATAGATGGTCAAATGGAGAAAACTTCATGGACTCTTGGGGTACCTCCCTGTAAACATATAATAGGAATGGCAATAACTCGTCCCAACTGTGGCCTCTTTTCTTGGCATACATTCCCAGCACGGATTTTAGGGTCCCATTGAATCTTTCCACCAACCTACTAGTCTGGGGGGTGATAAGGGCAGTCTTAAGTTGTTTCACGTCACATTCTTTCCATAGCTCGTTGAACAACTGCGACATAAATTTTGCCCCCCAATCAGACAAAATTCCCTTAGGGAAGCCAGCTCTGCTGAATATAGTAAGCACTTGCCACTGTCTCCGCTTCTATATTGGACAGAGTGTCTGCCTTAGGACATCTAGTGGCAAAATCCACCACCACTAAGATATACTTGTTCCCTCTCCAAGTAGGGCACGGCATTGGACCCACAATGTCCATTGTCAGCCTCAGGAATGCCTTCTGTATGCCAGGTAAGGGAAGACGGGGGGTTGGTTGGGGATTGGTCCTGCTTTGAGCAGGGGGCTGGACTAGATACCTTCTGAGGTCCCTTCCAACCCTGATATTCTATGACTCTATGAAGCTGGGGAGCCCTCTGGGGGCCTACAGGTTTTTTCCTCTCCTGATATACCACACA
>NC_133779.1:8043760-8060760 GCF_003597395.2 Chelonoidis abingdonii | reverse complement strand
GTGTGTGTGTGTGTGTGTGTGGTCCCAGCTCTGCGCAGACAGCTGGCACGGCAGATCGCGAGCAAACTGCGCAATGACCACAAAATCCATTAAGGTCCTTGGTCAGGTTTATTGTCAGCAAAGCACGGTCCTAGCTCTCCAGGTCAACGTCTACAGATACACTAGCCCATGTATGGCCATGACAATGGACGCAGCTCAGTCACTGGCAGGACTTTCTACTGCCCCCTTGGCTGGGCAAAGACACTTCCTCTGAGATACATCTTTATACACCAATATAAACAAGTTACGTATCACCCTTGATGTATCAGGGAGCCACCCATTGCCTTGAACCTGTAGTTTTGATCAAAACATCTCTATTCATCATGCTGTTATCCTGACCTTATCCTTAAGATGGGTCAGCATGTTCCTGTTATCTTTAGAGAATGTGTTTATTGGGGCGTTCTGGTACCACCTTTCTGGAATGTGCTTGCATGAGTGCTTTGTGCCTAGCATCTCTTAGGAGCATGTTTTTTTGCTATATAAGCCCTGTGCTTGCCAAATTCTGTGAACAGGGCCTGCCTCTTGCTCACAATTTACCTTTGCTTATTATCAGCAAAGTTTTGACTACTTTAGCCCAGGCCTCAGGCCCCATGCCAGGCCTCTGATACATGCCCTTATGTTTCAGACCCTCTTCCTACTACAGATAGATTTTAAGCGGTTAAAGGGATAGCAAACAGAACAAAACAGATTACCTTAGTAAATAAACAAAAGCCGTAAACTGAGCTTAACACACTAGATAGGTAAAATACAAATTAGCAAATTCTCATCCTGAGCGATAAACAGGCTAGCAGATTCTTAAGGCACAAGTTGCCTTGGCTTTCCCAAGAGTCAAACAGTTCCCCTTGTGTCGAGCTATCTCTGAGAGGTTTCCATTGCACACAGTTCCTGGGGTAATCCTTATGCTTGTGTGCATTTCCTCAATAAGCCACTAACATTGTTTGACCTTATCTAATGCAGCACATTTGAACTACAAAGACATGGTCAATATTCCCAGCTTCAGATACGAAAATGATACATGCAGATAAACTGGATAAACAGTCCGTATAGCTGCTGCTGCTTCACAGGGCCACGGCCTGCTCCACCTCAGGGTCCCACAGTGAGTTACAGTCTCACAGCATCCGGTGAGAGAGGGGCCAAGTTACCCTCCCCACTGCCCATGTGGAGAGCTGAGCCACTGTACCACGTTACAGTGATGGATTCTAGATGGATCAGTATGCGGAGGGGTGGGCAGATGGATAGAGAGGTGTATATGGGGATGGACAGAGAGATACTTTCGCCATTGCACACTGGAGGAAACTGAAGAACAGAGCGGCAAAATGACTCTCCCAAGGACACCCAGCAGGCCAGTGTCAGAGCTGGGAGCACAGCCTAGGACTCCTGAGTTCCTGTCCAATGTGCTAGCCACTGAGTGACACTTCCTCTATTCTCATTTTGCTAAATTCTTGGCCTCAATGACGTCCTGTGGCAGTGAGTTCCACTGGCAAATTGCAAGTCATGTGATAAAATATTTCCTTTTCTTGGTTTTGAATTTCCCACCTTTTAGTGGGATTGAGAGTCCCCTTCCTTTGTGATGAGACAGGGAGCCCAGAAGCTCCCAATCATCTCTCTGCTGACCCTTCGTTATTTATGGATCTGCTTTCCTGTCCTCTCTCCTCCATCCCATCTAAGGTAACAATCCCCGGCTTTCCAAGATGTCTTTGTATGAGAGCTTTTCCAGCTCCTGGACCATTCTTGTCCTTTTCTGCACACAGGATCCTGGTCCTGCCATCTCGTTCCCTGTGCCCCTCCAGCACTGGGTTTGCTTTGTGTGCCCATGGCAGCCCATTCAGCTGCCAGCAGAGGTGCCCCAGGCCCCCGTCCTGCACTGGTACAAGTCATGTAGATCCCTGTAAGGAGCAGGACAAACTGATTGTTGAGAACTGGCAATGAGCCTCCCCAACTATTGTGTTGGCTGTCCCCGAGACTTGATAGCCAGGATTTCCTTTTGCAGATTAGCGCCTGCCCAGACTTCCTGCCTCCTCACATCCTGCCTGTTTCACAGCCCTGCCCCACAGGCAAAGCGTGGCCTCCTATTCAGCTAGGAGGAAGCACACGCAGCCGGCGCTGGACTGGTGTAGCCAGGGCCTGGAGGGCAGTGAGTCGGCTCTGCCCAGAGAGGAGCTGGTGGTACTCCGCCGCAAGCTGCTGCTGAACGATCCCTCATTCTGCGGGATGACTAAACGTTGATAAAAACTGGTTCAGGACGTGGCTGCAGGCCGTTGTTGTGGGCATCCAGATAACCAACAACACCGAAGATGTGACCTCGAGTACCCGGGTAAGCACAGGTTCCCATAGCCCTCTCCACGCAGCTTCCCAGTCATCCTGCGGCTGGTGGTCTATACAGAAGTGCCAGGGCGTGGGGTATATATGTCTGCTGCTGAATATCTGGTCTGTCTGTCTGTTTATCCATCCCATACACCGCATCCATCCTTCCTGTATATTAGATCAATGCTGTAATGCCCCATTGGGTCACCAACAAATCCCCCTGCCCTCTGGGGTAAATTTGAAGTTTCCTATCCCTACAGGGCCACAGAGTGTATTGGACTTCAAGCCAGGATAATTTTTGCATCCAGGACTAGGGCTGAGGGTATTTTAGAGGAAAAAACACATTTTTCAGGGCGTGGCAAAACATTTCCCCAGCCAGTTTGATTTGAGAGGGAACAAACTGTTTGGAAGCCACTTGAAGAGGTGGAGAATAAGTCCCAAGGAGATGGACTGGAGGCAGGTGGACATGGAGACAGGCTTGTGATTAAGTAAACATGTTCGGAGTATTTTAGTTCACCATCCCACATACCGCATGTACACACACAACAGCACGCTCCTAATGAAGTTGTAATGATAGGTCTGTCCGACTGTCTGACTGTGCATGGCCTTTAAACTGTAGTTAACAATATATTGTGCATGACCACATAATATTTTACCAGATAGAAACTGGCATCATCTTGTGCATTGGTCATGCAGGAAAGACCCCACTGCCCTGGGGACTGGCCGAGGTGGGGCTGTTCTCTCTTGTCCAGCGACCTGTGTGTCCCCTCTGCAGAAGAGCGGCTGGGTTGTGACCCACCCCAGCCCCTAGGGTCAGGATTCCCCTGCTGCTGGGATGGAGTTATTAATTATTGTTTGGGATGTTGTGTAATGAAGGAACCCCGTGGTGTTTTTCCTCCAGGACTTACTGTTTCAGTGGCTGGGCCATGGTAAACCCTGTGCCCCAGATCCGCCCCGGCTCCTCGGAGAGCTTCCTGTTTGTGAAAACAAAATTCACAGCCCGCGGGAGCGTCGGAGTGCTGAGCTACGAGTCTGACGCCTTCACCCTAGCCATCATGTTCTCCAACCCCTTCGACCGCTTGCTCTATGACATCGAATTTGCCCTCGAGCTCTTCACTGGCAGGAAGCACTTCCACAGCATGGATCGCCTCTACCACTACATGTACAGCCATGACCCTCCCTATAAGTGCGAGTCCTTCCAGAAAATAAGGCTCACTGATGCCATGGATGGCAAGCTGACAGTGACCAACCAGGAGATCCAGGTGACGGCCACCATGTCCAACCAGAAGAAGTCCATCATTAAAGTGCAGATCGAGCAAGGAGACTGCAGCCCATCCTATGCTGCCCATGCAGCCAACCTGGAGAACACAAAGAAATGACCTAGTGGGACAGACAAGGGGGCTGTGGGTGACTCTCCTTCCCAGCCCAAGTGCACAGACACATGCTAGCTCTGCTTGAATTATCCACTGTGTGGCACAGAGGTCTGTGCTGCAGGAGAAGCCAGCCACTACTGGGTATGTAGCCTGAGCCACTGCCCAGGACTCAGGGACTGCACTGCTGTATTTATCATGCTAACGCATGCCTGTCTGCCCAGGCTGGGAGGCATCCTAACAGCTGCCTGGGGATGTACTCGCAGGAAAGCTGAGGTGAGCTTGGCTTTGTGGCTGTGGTCCTGTCTGTGGGGTGAGGCGGCCCCAAACAGAGATCCCCAGTCACCAGTTCTGGCTGTCTTTTCCCAGCCAGATCACTAAATTGTGAGGCCCAAAGGCCTATTGTAACCATCCAATCTGACCTGGGAACAGCACCGGGTGACCCCTGCCCCCGACCCGACAGTTGGGGACTGAAGACGAGAGACAGCCAACCTCTGTGTAAAGCCGGTCGCCCTTCATTTGGTTGTGGCCCAGAATGCCCCTTGGCCTGTGAGCCGCTGGGGAGAGACAAGGCTTCCAGGAGACCCACAAAGAGAAACATCTGCTGCCTCTTTAAAGTTGGGTTAAAAATAAAGGGAATGTTTTTCACTTCCTCCTGCAGGGCCATTCCCCCAGGAGCCTGCCAAGGTTTTGTTGCTGTGTTATAAAGGGTGGGTAGGGGGAGGTGTCCCTCCTTATTTTTTAACCTTAGAAATAACAGACGTCTCAAGCAGGGCCGCCGAGAGTGGGTTCGGGCCCTGGTGAAAAAAATTTTCAGGCCCCCCAGCAAGGGCAGCCCGGCTAAACAGGGCCGACAAAGCCAGGGAAGCTGGCCCTGGGCCCCCTTCCGGATTGCCGGGCCCCAGTAATTTGTACCAGCTTCCTTCCTCCTGGAGGAACAGTGGGCTGGAAGAGTCTGAGGAGGGGAAGGTGTCAGGGACTCGAACCCAGACGGCAAGGTTCGTTGTCTGACCGTGAGAGAGACAGGCAACACCAGCAAGGTCCAGTCAAAAGCTCTTTATTAACAAGTGCACGCATCAGTAGAGAGCAGCTCGTCTCCAGAGAGAACCAGCCTCCTCTTTACGTCTTAGTATAAGCCTATCTAGACAGTTCCGTCGCATCATAAATTATTCACTTGAGCAACCACCCCCTTCTTCTAACAACTAGAAACTAAACATCTTTATGCACGTTTTACAGCATTAGCTGATTAACAATATCTTTAGAAAAGATTAGATGATAAGGAAGAGAATATAAACAGGAACAGAGAATTAACCATGGCAGTGAAAAAACAGGAGGTGGGGTTCGTTATCAGTTCTTCAAAGGAAGCAGTCCCTAAACACGAGCACAGTTGGTTACTATTGGGCAGGAATGTCAGCCCCTGCCCTTCATCTCTTCTTTCCCAGTCTATTTTTGGAGACTTATGGACTTCCAGTATTTTTCCACCAAGATTTCCCAGAAGAAACTTATCACTGATTCTTTGGTCAGGTTGGGCATAACCTGTTTTGTTTCTTGATATTTTTTCAGGCCTACAACGGTGGATGCTGGAACCACGCCCTACTTGCCAAGGCAGGCGCTGGGTCTTCTTTAATAGAGATCACATTTTCCCGGACTGTGTTCAGGGGCGGTTGAGTCAACCAGGGCACAGTCAGGGACCAACGGCGTTCTAAAGAATCCAGTAACACCCCACACCATCTCCTGGGCCCTGGTGGCACTTCCAAAAAGCCGGGCTGGTGGGTGGGGCGACCTGGCCAGCTTGCAGCTTGGCCAGGGCACGGCAGAGGATAGAAACTTTTCCTGCCTCGTTGGGAAAACAAGCTGAAGGAGAGAGAAACCTTTTAAAACATCAAACAACTGCCAGGCCTCTGTGCCCAGCAATCTGTCTCTCTCTCTGGGGGGGGCTCTTTAATGGTGTAGCTGGCTCTCTCGCTGGCTGGGTTATTTTGTTGGCAGAAAGCGTTCAGGCAGCCTGCTGAGGGGAGGCTCTTGGGACAATGGCATTCTGCCCACTGGGGCACGGAGACAGGCTTGAGCACTGGGGAAAGTGCTTGATAATGGCCCACACTCCAGCGACTAGCTTCACAAAAGGGGAGCAGATCCAACGTTTACAGGAATGCAGGAGGGGCTTTGCTGGGTTGGATTACGTGCTTTTGGTATCCAGGTGAGGCAGGTTTCTTGGGTAAGGGCAGCCGGGGCTCATGCTGGACCCTCAGTGAGATTCTGCACTTGGGGAAGGCACAAAGGGAGGCAGTTGTACACAGGGAGTCCCGGGCGGATGCTCTGGAACTGCTCCCCAACAACAGGCAGTTCAGGGACTTTGGGAGCCTCTCTCCCTTGGGAGCAGGGAACTGTTTCAGGGAAAAGAAAGGGGCTACAGGTCCTCACTTCCTCTGGGTCTCTTCCTTGGAGCATTCGATCTCCTGCCACCCTCCGTTGGCGCCTTCCCACCAAGCAGCCTTGCGCCCAGCAGGTCCTGGGGAGGAAGCCCAGTTTCCTGGCACCCCCACATTGCAGTTCAGGACGGACTCTGGTCAGGCAGCTGTAAAGAGAGGTTTATTTCGATGACAGGGGGAACACGTTCTAACACAGAGGCTTGTAGATACAAGAGACCGGACCCCCTCAGCCGGCTCCATCTGGGGGGCAGTGAGTCCAGACCCCATCTGCCCTCACTCCTCATCCCCCCCCGCCAGCTCCAGACTGCACAAACTCCCTCCCTAGCCCCCTCCTCCTCTGCCTCAGTTTCTCTCTGGGGCCAGAGGGTTCCACTGACCTCTTTGTCTTCCAACCCTTCAGTGGCACCCTTGCAGGGGAACTAAGGGGGCCCAGGGCTATTCAGGTTGCTAGGGAGGAGAGTGTCAGCATTTAGGTTCACTGGGCCTTTTTGGCTCTGCTAGTACTTAATGAATTGCTAAGGAGGCACTGATGGCACCAACACAGTTTATTCAGGAAAAAACATTAAAAACATTTCCTAGTTTTTCACAGGGGCTCTAAGCCAGTGTCTTCTATCTTTCCTGATTACTCTAACCCTTTTTCAGGAGTTGCATTTGTTCTTGCATACCCCAGGTTTTCTCTCGCTTAAAAAACTAACTTGCTTTACAAAATTAGATTTCGGCAAATACAAGGGGGGAGGGATAGTCAGTAGGTTTGAGTAGTGGCCTTGCTAAACCCAGGGCTATGAGTTCAATTCTTGAGGGCAGTTGGGGCTTGGTGTCAGTTTTGAGCAGGGGTTGGATAGTGATCTTCTGAAGGATCCTTTCCCAATCCTATATCTATTTGAAAAAGTTTGTCCCAGCAATACCTTCATGGAAAACGGCTGGACTTTTTCTCCTTTTTTACGATATAATTATTAAAATACATCAATTGGAATATAAACTTTTGTACTTACATTTCAGTGGTATAGTATATAGCAGCCCAGTATAACAAGGTCATTGTACTGTATGAAAATTTAGATCTTGTACAGCTTGCACCAGTGCTTTTTTACTAGGCCTGTTGTAAAACTAGGCCCCTGGCTCCCTCAGCCCTGCCGCCTTGATATAACCCCCCGGAAGACCTCTGGGGTATACCCAGGGTCAGTGGCCCAGCTCTAGAACATTTGCCACCCCAAAGCAGTGGGGTCCGATGGTCCACAGGGCCTTTTTTTCAGCTCCAGTGGACCTCCCGCAGGTGTCTGGCTTGCCGCCCCAGGCACGCACTTGGAGCGCTGGTGCCTGGAGCCACCCCTGCTCAGGGGTACACGTATCCCTGGTTGGGAACCACTGCTCTAAGCCATCTTCGTGCTCCCTTGCCTGGTCCCTGTAGAACAGCCTTGAGGTGGCTCTAACTCACACTCTGCTCCCCCTGTGGCTGCCGGGGAGCAAAGAACGGCCACTACACAGTGCATTCTGGCCATACCCCTGTGTTTCCCCTCCAGTCAGGGGCTGGGCATAGGGTGGGGCACACCCCTCATGCCAGGCTGGCTTTGCCAAGGCTCCTGCATTGAGCTGCCTGAGGAGGGAAAGGCCAGCTCAGCCCCATTTTATGAAAGACAACCAGGTGGGAAGGTGGCAGACGGTCTGGTTTGTATCCCTGAGAAGAGCTGAGACACGGCGTCCTGGCTGGCCTGACAACGTGCCCAGAGATTCTGGAAATGGGATTAAAAATCACCAAAATGTGCCTGATGGATTTGTGCCAATGGAATGGGGCAACCGCCCACGGCCCGCCAGTGTGTACTTGGGAGAGAAGGGGTGGGGCACTGGACTGCGGGGACAGCAGACTGGAAGGAGCAAGCTTCACCATCATGCCTGCTGCCACCAGTGTCTTGTGAGATCCATCATGACGCTGTTGGGCCTTCGAGATCCTGAAAGGGGACCTGACCAGACTGGGAGGGAGGGAGGGCAGACCATAGCCAAGGGACACTGCACTAGGCCCCTCCCTGCAGCCTGGACTCAGGCATTGAATGCAGGGAGACAGTCAGGGCTTAGCTCACACCCCTCTCATCAGCATCTCCCTGTGGCTGGCGTAGGCAGGGAACTGCTCCGGGTGCTGGGTTTGGGGATCCCATTCCCAGCTGCCATCTCTCCCCCGACATCACACAGGGAGCACAAGTGCCGAACTAGCCTTGGGGAATCGCAGTGTGTGCCTGTGATTTTCTAGGCACCTAAAAGCCTGGCATTGCAACCCTCAACGTCACGGCGCCTATGTCCCTCCGGGGATCCCAGCATCCATGACTCACTAGCCCCCAGCAGCAGAGGCTCTGTAGGCTGGGGGAGCGTATTCTCCCTGCTTACAGTCGGAGGGCTTGTCTCCATTACCCAGCCTTGGATGGTATAGCTAAGAAGGCAACACTAAAGAAGGCAACACACGCCAGTGTAAGGAGATGCCCAGCCATGAGCTGACAGAGGGCATTGCGCTGCCGCCAATAGCCTACATACCCAACAGCCCTTACAGCAGTAAGGACGCTGACAGAGGTTGTGCAGGCACTAGCCTGAGTCTATGCCAGGGAGTGCAGTGGGTTGTAGTGCCACGAGCAAGGCCCTGAGCCAGTGCGGCTCTACATTGCATGGCGCTGTGGTGTGGCTGCTCTGAGCTGAGCAAGATTCTAGGTGAAGTCCTTGCTTTGCGGGCACCGGTTCCCCTGGCTTCCATGCCACAGCTGCCAACAGCAGAATTTAAACAACAACCAAGGCTTGTTTTAAAGACCCCACCCGCTGCACTTCCTGGAGTGTTTCACACAGAAACATGCTTTTCTCTGCACAACACTGGGACAATCCGGCTGGACACTGCACCTTCGGGTGCCCGAAAGCAACTTTTCAGCTTCTCTAGCCTTGCCAAGTTCGTCCTTGGCTGTGCTGAGGGCCAAGCCATGTCGCTGGTGCTACGTTTGCTCACTGGAAGAAGCGTGACTTTTGGCAGTGGCTTTTGATGATTTAGCCCAGACTTCCGGCCTGCAGGGAGGCAGAGGCTCCCCGTCACCAGCGTTTGTATACTACAGTGTCTCAAGGGGTCCGGTTCCTCCCAAGGATCTGGGAGGCGGGCGGTGGGATGGACCGGAACCTGGGGAATGGCCGTGCTCCAGACACAGCAGCTAGTTCAATACCCTGGGGCTCCCAGACAGGTCCCTGGGCATGGCCAGCCAAGTTCACTGGTGGGGCAAGCAGAACTGGCAAGAGAGAGACCGGATCTCCAGAAGGGCCAGCACCCACAGGTATGGCTTTATCCACAGGGCTCCTTCTGTGCTGAGTCCCTTCCGGAAATCCTGACCCCCACAGCCAGAGGAAGGATGAAGTTGCCTGGGGTCCTAGGCACAGAGCAAGTGGGGCCCCTGCCCAATCCCTTTCTGCCTGCGGCCTTCCCAAGCAGGGTCAGAGTGTGGGGCTTCCCTGCCCTGCCTGCTAGGTGGTCAGGGATCCAGGCTTCTCCTGCTTGCTGGCAGATTTTTTCCAGGGGCCCTGTTGGCCCAGAGGCTATATCCACCACTGATCACAAGCCAGGGGTCCCCGTTTTTCTCTGTCTCCCCCACACCTGGAGAAGCCTTCATGCTCAGGGACATGGTGCCAGGGAACTAAGAGGCTCGTGAATCCACCCTTTAACAAAGGGTGTTTTGTTATTGTAATATTACTATGATTTGTTGGTGTTTAAACGTTTTTTGAGGGCGTAAGGCGCTAGCGGCTGTGTGCCTGTGGTGGCCAGGTGCTGGACATGTGCACACTCACACCTGCATGTGGACAAGACCCTACACATGACCTTACACACAGGCAAACAAAGCAAAGCACCTTTGTCCTGATTTTTTAGGCACGCTGAAAGATGCAAGACGGTGTCCAGTTTGTGCCAAGGTGCTTTTGAAAATCTCGCAAGGTCACCCTATCTGCATCGTCATGGCCACCAAAATAACCTTGGAAAATCCAGCCCTTAGCCCCTGCTCACCCTGCCCTATGGCTGCGGACAGCTGTTCTACACACCAGCAGCGAAAACCACATTAGGAAACTGAAGGTCGAGGCATGTGTAGACGAGAGTGGGCAAGAGATGTTTGGGCCTCTAAACCTGGCCCTCACTGCTCTCCAGCTTGGCATTGCCACCTGCTTGTGCATGCCTGCTTGTCCCTCCCTCTGCAGCATCTGGATTACCTCCCCTGCTTCTCCCAGACTCACTCCAAGCTGAGACCAAGTGATGGGTTCCTAATTTAGCACCGGATACCCGGAGCTGCTTCTTGGTGACACTCAGTGCCTCCGCCAGCATAAAGGAGTCTGAGAGAGGGGGAGCCAGCCCCTGGACTGGGGCCAGCTGTGTCGATACAGGGTGTCCCAGGGCCAATGAGGGTTACAGGGGTAACCAATCCTTGGTCGCTCACTGTTCCAACAATAACCTGTTCAGCGTGGTCTGGGATGTCCTGCCGAGTCCCCTGAGAAGAATCACCATTGAAACCCCTTTGAGCACAGAGAACACTCTGTGCCCATCTTCTCCCGGCACTTTCTGCTGGCTCCGAACGGGAACAGCAGCCCTCCACCACAGCAACAGCAGCAGCAGCTCCTGTCTATGTTTGTCTGTCTATTGCCATCTCCTTCTGACTGTGTCCCTACGCTCCATCTTATCTCTCTCTCCCCACACACCCCTTCTATCTATCAATCCCCGTCCCCACACACCCACCCCCTCAGCTGCTTTAGTGGGCAGACTGTGGTGCATAGGCTGAGAATGGGGTGGGGACTCTGTCCCTGTGTGTGTCTCCACCTCTTGCTCCGGAAGGGGCTGACCACCTGGACTTTGTCTCTCCTGGAAATCATCGGCCTCAGGGGCTGGCTCCCTGATCCCTCCCCGTGGCAGACCTTCGTCCCCACATCTCCAAGAGCTGTGCCAGGCCAGGGCTTGGGGTGCTGCAGAGAGAGCGCCTGGTCTGGCCTCTCTTCCCTGGCAGAGGTTGATCCCCTGAGCTCCCAGGGACCTCACACTCTGACCACTGCCTCCCGTACCCCCAGGGAGAGCCATCTGGGCAGGTGAGTACATGGCTTGCGGGGGCGGGGGAGGCTATAACCAGGGGCCTGGCAGGGCTGGAGCAAGCACTCTCCAATGCAGTGAGCCATTAATCCCTGCCAGCGGGAAAACTCTTTTCTGGGGAGGGGTGCCCAGCAGGAAGGGGACCAGGCAGAGGAAAACCAGGGGGAGGGGTGCCCAGCAGGGAGATGTGCATGGGGCACCCACTGCAGTGGTGAGACACATTCAGGGATGGGTAGGAGATGCCCATGGGAATTTGTAGCAAAGCAACGACTCACCAGTGCAGCGCCTCCTGCTGGTCATCTGGGAATTAGCTCTTTCCCAGCTCTGGAGCACCTCCTTCTGGCTGGTGTCTCGCCTGCCTCAGGCCCCGTGTCCCTCACAGACCCTGGTGCCCTTTACCTCAGGGTTCTGCCCCAGCAGTACCCCCACACTCTGGGTCTCCCCTCCCAGGGGAACACCCAACTCTCTATCCTCACCTTGCCTCAGTGGCTACTGCCAGTCATCATCCAGCCCCCGCTCACTGGGCAGATTGCAGTCTGCAATGGCCACTCATCATTGGCAAGGGGGTTGGATCTGCTGCCTCTGCCTATCTCCGGGCTCCCCCTCTCAGCCCCAGTACCTTTGTGGGCCTTGAACAAGGCTTGCAGCCTGGGATTTTATCAGGCTGGAGCTCCTCTTGCCTTTCCCCAGCACTGCTCTGCTTCAGGTACAGACACTCCCTGCTTATGAAAACCCGACTTACCCAAATCCAGACTTATGGAAAAAGTTCCATAAGCTTTTTCTTGTTCTTTTTTTTTTTCCCCTCCTTTCTTTTTTTGGTGTAATTGTCGGGTATACATTCCCAACTTACATAACATTCCACTTACAGAATGTTTGCATAAGTCAGGGAGCATCTGTACCTTGCTCCTAGGCAGCTAACCCTTCCCACTCCAAGACCAAAGTCAGACTCCTCTAGCTCCTGGCTCACAACCCCTTTATAGGGCCAGCTGTGGCCTAATTGGGCTGGCCACACCTGTGATCAGCTACTCCCTCAGCTGCTTTCACTCCTTTTCCCAGCCGCAGCCCTCTCCAGGGCTGCTTTTAACCCCTACAGGGATGGGGTGCTGCCCCACTATGGGGCTGCATACCAGCGCTGCCCAGGCATGAAGCGGGAGGAGGGAGCAATGGGCCTGCAGTTAGGTTGATGCAGGCCCAATGCCCATCGGCAGGGTGCACAGCACTGGGAGGGAGGTAGATCTGCAGTCAGATAGATGCAGGCCCTTGCGCATGGTGATAGGCTCCTGTGTCTCCCTGCAGGGCTGGTCATCTCAGGCTCTGCGAGGCCAGACAATGGCAGTGGACTACGTCACATACCAGGGCATCAAGTTCCCCCCTGCGTATAACTCTGAGCGGAGCCTGTGCTTCGCCCACAAGGAGTTCCAGGTGCAGGATGATGATGTCTTCAACGTCACCTACCCCAAATCAGGTAGGGCGCTGCGAGCATGGATGGGGGATCATCCCAGGTCAGGGTGATGGGAGAGGGCCCTGTTATCCTGGAACCCCATTATGAGGGGCATGGGGAGGGCTGGGTGTGGCCAGTGCAGCTATCAGGGAGGGGATGGGGAGGGCTCAGTGTGTCTAGAGTGTCTATTGGGGGTTGGGGATGGCCTGGGGGCACTGAGTTGGCTATAGGGGGTGGGGTGAGGAGGCTTGGATGGCTATAGGGGAGGGCTATAGGAGAAGACTGGGATGGTTATGGGGCAGTGGTGGGGCTCAGCCCTGTGGGCCCCACTGAACCAGGGAGGCATGCTGTGCCCAGAGGCAGCTCCACATCTCGCAAGGTGCCTGTGACAGAGCCCCCTGTCCCCCAGGCACAGTGTGGATGATCGAGATCTTGAGCCTGATCCGCAGCGGCGGGGACCCAGCCTGGAACCGAACCGTCCTCAACTCCACCCGCGTGCCCTGGTTCACTACCCGCCTGGGGCTGGAGTCTGCACTGAGCTACCCCCGACCCCGCCTGCTGACCTGCCACCTCCCCATCCACCTCTTCCCCACATCCTTCATTGGCTCCAGGGCCAAGGTGGGCCAGGCAGGCTGCGCATGGGGGTTACAGTACAGAGCCGGGGGGGGAAGGGAGGATCGATTCTCATGCAGAGCTGGGGGAGGGGTCAGGGTTATGATGCAGAGCTGGGGAGGGGCAGGGTCTAAGGTGCAGATCCATAGTGACAGGTCCCCCGCAGGGTGCCACCTGGAACTGGAGTACGGCTAAGCCCTCTTTTCTACCAATCTGGGTTCCCTTTCACACGGTAATGTTGTGGCAAGCTGCAAAGCCCTCCAAGCTTGCACTCACAGCAACATCCACAGGCAGTGGTCACACCTAGCTGTGCTCATGAATGCTCTACCAGCCAACAATAGAGAGGCTTCAGCCAAAATACTCCCCTGCCTAGGATCCTGGTCAAAACGTGAACAATATATTAGATCTTACCCAGTCTGCCCCCTCCCCTGTTGTCAACTGAGCTGAGATTTTTTCCCAAGCATGTCACTTAAACCACACTGTTTTAGGTAAAAAATATAAAATTGATTTATTAACCACAGAAAGATAGATTTTAAGTGATTATAAGTGATAGCGAAAAGATCAAAGATAGTTACTGTAAGAAATAAACCAAAAATGCAATCTAAGCCTAATATACTAAATAGGATTTGAATCAAGCAGTGTCTCACCTTGTTCCATAGTACAAGCAATTTGCTGATGTTTCCTGCACAAACAGGGCTTTCTTCTTTCCTGCCCAGCACCAGCACTTTGCCCCCCAGTTCAGTCTTTTTCTCTGGTATTCTCAGGTGTTGTGTTGCAGGGAGAGTGAGGTCCAGTCATGATGTCACTTCCCCCTTTTATGTCTTCTTCCAACGTGCTGGAAAGCTCTTTTGCTGTGACCTGGGTCAAGCAGTCCCCATTGTGTGGTGCTGTCTCTGACAGGTTTCTATTCTACCCTGTTCCTGGGGTAATATATTGTGTATTTCCTCAATAGGCCATCAGCGTTGTTTGGCCTTTTTACTGTTCTACCTCAAATGCTGCTTGTGGGTGTCCCCAACCTCACAACATGTTCTCTCTCTCTCCTTCCCTCCGCTCTACTGTGCACTGGTTAGGCTTCAACTGGAGTATTGTGTCCAGTTCTGGGCACCACATTTCAAGAAAGATGTGGAGAAACTGGAGAGGGTCCAGAGAAGAGCAACAAGAATGATTAAAGGTCTTGAGAACATGACCTATGAAGGAAGGCTGAAAGAATTGGGTTTATTTAGTTTGGAAAAGAGAAGACTGAGAGGGGACATGAGTGTTTAACTTACCCTGGACAGTTAGGACTTTTTCCTATGTCCAACTAATTTCATCTCCCCTGCTGAGTTTAAAGCCCTTGCTTCTTGTTCTGATCTTGTTAGGCTAGGTGACAAGTTTTCTCCCTCCTCTGATGACACCCTTTTAGATACCTGAAAACTGCTATATGGTCCCCTCTCATCTTTTCTTTTCCAAACTAAATAACATCTTGCCCAGGTCTTTCAGTCTTCAAGGACTCATTTCTCCCTTATCTTCTTGTTGCTCTTCTCTGGGACCTCTCAGTTTCTCCAGTATCTTCTTGAAATGTGGTGCCAGAACTGGACACAATACTCCAGTTGAAGCTAACCAGTGCACAGTGAGCGGAGGAGGAGAGAGATGAGAACATGTTGGTGAGGTTGGGGACACCCACAGACAGCATTTGGAGTAGAACAGTTAAAACGGCCACAACCTACAGGATGCCTATTGAGAAATACACAATTATTACACCGCGACAGGGTAGAATAGAAACTGTCGAGGACAGCCCCACACATGGGGATTGCTTGACCCAGGTCAAGCAAGAGCTTTCCGACGTGGAGAAGCATAAGGGGAATTGACATCTGGACTGGACTCACCTCCTGCAACACAACATGGAATAAACAGAGAAAAGACTGAACTGGGGGGCAAAGTGCTGGTGCTGGGCAGGAAAGAAGAAAGCCCTGTTTGTGGCAGAAACATCAGCAAATTGCTTGTAATGGAACAAGGTGAGAAACTGCTTGATTCAATCCTATTTGTATATTAGGCTTAGATTTTGCATTTGGTTTTTCTTACAGACTATCTTTGATTCTTTCGCTTCACTTTTATCCTTAATCGTATCTTTTACTGTGGTTATATCAATTTTATATTATTTTACCTTAAACCGTGTTGGTTAAGTGAACTGCTTGGGAAAATTCGTCAGTTGGATAACAGGGGGGGGCGCTGGGTTAAGATTTAATATTTTGTTCAGTTTTGGACGCAGTCTAGAGGGAGTATTTTTGGTGAAGCTCTCTATGGTGGCTGGTAGAGCTTCTGGAGAAGTATAGGTGTGGACCACTGCCTGTGGATGTTGCTGGTTGGTGCAGCTGGGGTTGCAGTTTGCCAACATTGCCGTGTTGAAGGACAGATTTTGGTTCGCGAAGGGGCTTAGAGGTCTCCGTCATGGCCCCTGGGGGGACTGTCCTGATGGATCGACTTAGACCTGACCTTCCCCGCTCTGTGCTAACCTGACCCTCCCCCAGCTCTGCATTGGAGATCGATCCTCCCTCCCCCCGCGCCTCTTGTACTGTAACCCTGCGGCGCTGCGTGGCCTTGGCCTGGGCCAGTGGACTGTGTGGGGAAGCGGTGGATGGGGAGGTGGCCGGTAGCAGGGGGTCGGGGGTAGTCCAGTGCAGCTCCGCAGTTCGGGTAGTGAACAGGGCCGCGGGTGGGAGTTTGGGAGCGGGTTCGTGTCGGTGGGTCCCCCGCGCTGCGGTAGGTCAAGTCTTCGTTCTCCACATGTGCTGGGACAGCTGGGCTCTGTCAGGACCTTGGAGATGTGGGGTGCCTTGGGCAGCATGCCTCTGGTTCAGTGGGCCCGGGCTGACGCCCCACACTGCCCTAACCATCCGTTTCTCTATAGCCTCCTATAGCTTCCAAGCTCCTCACCCCCCTATAGCCAACTCAGTGCCCGGCAATTTCCAACGCAATAGACACTCGTTGCACTAGCCTCCATTCATCTGATAGCTCTGCACACCCAGCCCTCATGCCTCTAATGGGGTTCCAGGTACAGGCCTTCATCACTGCTGGGATTGATCCCCATGCCATGTCGCAGCGCCCTACCCTGATTGGGTGTAAGGTGACGTTGAGAATTATTCTGCAACTGGTTCACTTGTGGGCGACGGCACAGGTTCTCCGTAGGATATCGCAGGGGGGAACTTGATGCCTTGGTATGTGATCTAGTTCCACTGCCATTGTTCTGGCCTGCAGAGCTGAGATGACAGCCTGAGAGACCAGGAGATTCCATGGCAAGGGCTGCATTATCTGATGCGATTTACTCCTCCAGTTGTGTTGCACCTCGATGGGCATTGTGCATCAACATACTGCAGGACATTGCTCTTCCTCGTTCATGTTTGGGCAGCTGCTGGTTGCAGCATGTGGCGCCTCCTGTTAGGGGTTAAGCGCCTGTGGAGGGCTGCGGCTGGGACAGGAGTGAGCAGCTGAGGGGGCTGATCCAGGTGGGCCAGCCCATTAGGCCAAGTGGCCCTATAAAGAGGTTGTGAGCAGGAGCTTGAGGAGGTCTGCTTTGTCTTGGGTGGGATAAGGGTTAGGTGCCTAGGAGCAGGTACAGTGTCCCATGCTTATGCAACCTTCTGTAGTTGGATGTTATGTACGTTGGGATGTATACGACATTCCAAAAAAAGAAAGGAGGGGCAAAAAAAAGCCAAAGAAGTTATGGAATTTTTCCATAGTTCTGGATTTGGGTA
>NC_133779.1:8031856-8042937 GCF_003597395.2 Chelonoidis abingdonii | reverse complement strand
CACTGGAATAAATTGCCTAGGGAGGTTGTGGAATCTCCATCTCTGGAGATATTTAAGAGTAGGTTAGATAAATGTCTATGTGGGATGGTCTAGACAGTATTTGGTCCTGCCATGAGGGCAGGGGACTGGACTCGATGACCTCTTGAGGCCCCTTCCAGTCCTAGAGTCTATGAATCTATGAATCTATGTTTCAGTAGCACATACATAGCCAAACTTCATAACTTCACATACAATCGTAGCACATAACATTTAACAGGATATTAATATTCGACAGATTAAGACTTTTAGAATGACACCCCACAAGGCATGCTTTGTACAAAATCTATCCTAATCCTATCACCATGGTGAATATGGATGCAGAGTGTCTCTTTGGGGCACAGAGAGTCACACACAGAGAATAGGGTTTGGGGCATGTGCAGCAAAGGATAACCTTAAGATTGTCCCTGAATTCCGAGTGCTTTAACCCTGCCCCCATGGAGCCACGAGTGTTTACCTGGCTCTGGGGACAGTCAGACCGGGAGAGTGATGCTGGCAGCTCTGCTCCGCAGAACACTTCAGGGGCTCCCTGACCTGTAGGAGAGGTAATAGCAGAACAACATTTCCTGTACCAGTCCCTACCCTTCACCCCTCAGCCTATGTCTTGGTCTGACCCCTGCCTGCGCTCCCCTCCAGGTGGTCTACACACTCCGCAATCCCAAGGATGTTCTGGTCTCCTATTTCTATTTCTCCAAGATGTGCAGCTCATACGAGGACCCCAAGTCCTTCGAGCAGTTCCTGGGGGACTTTCTTAGTGGGGACGGTGAGTGCGGCTTCAGGGCCTGGTATGTCTCGGGACCTGGGAGGTTCAATACCTGATCCACACCTGGCCAGCCACAGATGCAGTCTGCCCCACATTGCCATCCCAATGATTCCACAATCCCATCACTCTGCAGCCTTGGGCAGTGGTGTGTGTGTGTATTCACCAGAGCTCTCCAGTCCCAGCTCCTGCCCCTAGCCAATCACTGGGGGGGTCTCTCCTTGTGTCCCAGGGCGTGGGGGTCATGGTATTGGGGCTCTTTACTCTCCTCCCATTAGGGTGACGCGAGCAGTGAGTCCATCACCCATGTCAAACTAATCGCACAGCTACATAGTGGGGAATAACTGGCTAGGGGGTGGCACTGTTGCAAAGGGTCTGTGGGTTAGAGTGGCTCTCAAATTCAGCGTAAGTCAGCAATGGGACAGCTGCGCAAAAGGCTGCTATTGTTCTGGGGGGTGTTAACAGGAGTGTTGGTCTGCCAGGACATTGCCCCACTCTAGGCACTGATGAGGCCTCAGCTGAGGGACTGTGTCTTCAGGAAAGACGGGGAGAAACTGGGGAGAGGCTGGAGAAGAGCAACAAAACTTCTAAGAGGTTTGGCAACCCTGAGCTATGAGGAGAGGTTGGAAGAATAGGGCGTGTTTAGTCCAGAGAGGAGGGAGCTGAGGGGGACCAGAGAACAGTCTGCAAATACAGGAAATGGGGATTAATTGTTCTCCATGTTCACCCAGGGGAGGACAAGGGAGATGTAGGTTAGATAGTAGGACAAGCTTTCCAAGGGTGTGGAGAAAGTGAATAAGGAAAAGTTATTTACTTGTTCCCATAATATAAGAACTAGGGGCCACCAGATGAAATTAATAGGCAGCAGGTTTAAAACAAATAAAAGGACATTCTTCTTCAAAAAATGCACAGTTCTCCTGTGGAACTCCTTGTTTGAGGACGTTGTGAAGGTTAGGACTATAACGGGGTTTAAAAGAGAACTAGAAAAATTCATGGAAGTTAAGTCCATAAATGGCTATTAGCTAGGCTGGGTAAGGAATGGTGTCCCTAGCCTCTGTTTGTCAGAGGATGGAGATGGATGGCAGAAGAGAGATCAGTTGATCATTACCTGTTAGGTTCACTCCCTCTGGGGCACTTGGCATTGGCCACTGTCGGCAGACAGGATACTGGGCTGGATGGACCTTTGGTGTGACCCAGTATGGCCATTCTTATGTTCTTAAGGGTAGCTCAGCTCTGGAACAGGTGACCTAGGGAGGTTGTGGGATCCCATCACTGGAGGTTTCCAAGAACAAATTGAACAAACCCGTCAGGGCTGATCTAGGGTGACTCGGCCCTGCCTTGCTGCAGAGGGATGAACGTGATGACCTCTTGAAGGTCCTTCCAGCACCACGTTTCTAGGAGTCTCCATTGGGGTGTCTTATTCCATCCTAGCAGGAGCATTCCCTGCCCACATGACAGTCCCCTCTGTGCTGACTCTCTGGCTGATACCCACAGCCCCATCCCCCTCTGCTCTCTGCCCCTGCAGTGCCCCATGGGTCCTGGTTTGATCATGTCAGAGGCTGGATGGAAATGAAGGGCAAAGAGAATTTCTTCTTCATCACTTATGAGGAGCTGCAGCAGGTAAAGTGACCTAGCCACATCCCTCTGTTGTAGACTGGCGTGGATCCACTGGAGTCAGTTGGCCAGCTCCCTGGCTGGGGTAAACCAGGAGTAACTGAACTGGATCAATGAGGCCGATTCCCCTACTTCAGCATGATGTAAATCAGGAGTCAGAGGATTGGGGTGCGGGAGGGGGTGAGGGTGAGGCCTCTGGGCTTGGGCCAAGGGGTTCAGAGTGTGAGGGGAGGTCCAGGCTGTTCCTGGAGCAGAGCATTGGGGTGCAAGAGGGGATGCAGGGTGCAAGCTCTAGGAGGGAATTTGGGTTCTGGAGGGGGCTCCGGGCTGAGGGAGGGGCTTGGGGTGTGGGAGGGAGTGAGGAGTATGGGCTCTGGGAGGGAGGTGGGTACAGGGGCGGGCTGCAGATTGGGACAGAGGGTTGGGGTGCAGGAGGGGGTGCAGAGTGCAAGGTCCAGCCAGGCAGTATTTACCTTGGATGGCTCCTGGTTGGGGGGCAGTAGGGCAAAGCAGGATCCCTGCCTGCCCTGGCCTGCGCTGCTCCCGGAAGCAGCCAGCATGTCCCTGTGGCCCCTTGGCAAGGCAGGGGACTCTGCACTCTGCAGGCACCATCTCCACGGCTCCCATTGGTGTAGTCCCCAATCAATGGGAGCTATGGAGTTGGTGCTCAGGGCACAGGTAGTACGTGGAGACCCCATTACCCCTCCTCCCCCGTGGGCGCAGGGACATGTCACTGCTTTCGGGAGTGGCGCGGGGCCATGGCAGGCAGGGAGACTGCCTTACCCCAATGTACTGCCGGACTTTTAGCGACCTAAAATCTCCTGGTTTGGCTTCCTTAGCCTCCAGGAGATAGAGCCCGATTCCGGGAGACTCCCGGCAAAATCGGGAGGATTGACAACCCTAGTCACCACCTGCCCAGGGCAGCATGGGGGGCTCCGCTAAGCCGTGCCATGGTTACTGAGGCTGTTGTTTTCCCCCCAGGACCTGAGGGGCAGCATACAGCGACTCTGCCAGTTTCTGGAGCAGGAGCTGGATGATGGAGCTATCAACTCGGTGGTGGAGAACGCCTCCTTCAGGGCCATGAAAGAGAACAAGATGTGCAACTCGACGCTGCTCCCGAGGGACATCATGGATCAGGACAAGGGCACTTTCCTGAGGAAGGGTGAGGAGATGGGTGCCCTGGGGCACTGCCCCCCAAGCTGCTGGGTGTGGCAAGTCTGGGCCTCCCAGTAGTGACAGTGAGGGGAGCTGCTGTGAGCCAGCCCAACAAGGTTGACCCCATCTGTGGGGAGCTAGGCTCCGGTAAGCCCGCTGCAGCCCTCAAGAGGGATAAACCAGAGCCAGGAGTGTTTGCTGGGAGCTGGGTGGGCTCAGCTCCTCCTTCTATGAGCAAGCTTCCCTTGATGCACAGGGTGAAGGAAGAGACATGCTGATCCAACCCCCTCAATGGCCACGGTGCAGATCCTGAGTTGACGCCTCTCTCAATTTCACAGGCATCTGTGGGGACTGGAAGAACCATTTCACGGTGGCACAGAGCGAGGCCTTCGACAGGATCTACCAGGACCGGATGGCGGGGCTGCCGGAGGCATTCCCATGGGAGGCACGCCAGGAATGAACCGCAGGAATAAAGCAGAGCATGGAACCACAGGAAGCTGGGTTAAGTTAGTAGGGACAACTGTCTGCAGTGGTTCACACAGACCATGGAAGGGCATGGCTCCAGCCTAGCGGGATGGACCAGTGCCAGGAGCATTGCCTGGCATGAGTGTCCTCTGCCAGCACTGCCTCCCACACCCCTTCATTCCACCAGGTGCCCGGGTCAGCTTGGCCCTAGCCTCCTGGGGCCCATTGCATATCCGATTGCCCCCGTGAATGTGTTCAGCTGTAGCCGCCAGCCACTGCAGCTTGCTCTGTCCGCGTCTTCTGGATTAAAGGTCCCTCAGCCCTGTGATGTCCCCCTGAACTTTCTCAGCAACTGCTACATAGGCTGAGGCCCTTATGCTCGGTCATGTTCTGGGGGTGAGGGGTTGTGTCACCACCTGCCCTGTAACTCTGTGTGCCTTAAATGCTCTGCTGCTGAGGCTCACAATCTGGACACCCATAGCCAGCAGATAAAATCATAGAATCATAGAATATAAGGGCAAATGGCCCCGTGGTGGCCAGGAACACGGATTGCGACAGGGAGCTTGTCCCCCTGTGCTCTCAGGCCCCGCACGCTGGCACCCAGGCACTGTGAAGGAGGAAGCACAGGAGCTCAGAGTCGGATGTTGGGCTCTGAGCACCCAAGCTTCCTCCTTCACACTGCTTGGGTGCCGGCATGCGGGACTGAACCAAAAGAAATCTGATGAGGTTCAACAAAGACAAGTGCAGAGTCCTGCACTTAGGACAGAAGAATGCCATGCACCGCTACAGGCTGGAGACTGACTGGCTAAGTGGCAGTTCTGCAGAAAAGGGCCTAGGGGTTACAGTGGATGAGAAGCTGAATATGAGTCAGCAGTGTGCCCTTGTTGCCAAGAAGGCTAACGGCATTTTGGGCTGTATAAGTAGGAGCATTGCCAGCAGATCGAGAGAAGTGATTATTCCCCTCCATTCAGCATCTGGACCCACACTACAGAAAGGATGTGGACAAATTAGAGAGAGTCCAGTGGAGGGCAATGAAAATGATTAGGAGGCTGGGGCAAATAACTTATGAGGAGAGGCTGAGGGAATGGGGCTTATCTAGTTTGCAGAAGAAAGGATGGAGCTCGGCTGTTCTCATTGGCGGCAGAAGACAGAACAAGGACCAATGGTCTCAAGTTGCAGTGGGGGAGATCTAGGTTGGATATTAGGAAACACTATTTCACTAGGAGGGTGGTGAAGCACTGGAATGGGTTACCTAGGGAGGTGATGGAATCTCCATCCTTAGAGGTTTTTAAGGTCAGGCTTGACAAAGTCCTGACTGGGATGATTTAGTTGGGAATTGGTCCTGCTTTGAGCAGGGGGTTGGACTAGACGACTTCCTGAGGTCCCTTCCAACCCTGATATTCTGTGAAAGGACTAGCTGCTCTCAAGGAGTTCGGTGGCTGCTAAAAAAATCACAGAGATGCTCACAGCCTGAGTTAGGTGCCCAACACACCAACACAACGAATGGAGAGCCAGAGGTGCCCCACACAGCCAGGCTCAAAGAACTCCCTGTTAGGGTTCCACCGGCCCAGGCTAGCCTGGGGACACGGCCAGGCCCACACATGGCAGCTTTGAAACTAGCAGGGACTAGACAGCCTCTGCCCAAAACACACAGACAAGCCAAGTGACACGGATTGTCCTGGGAGGGTGGGGCTCCCACTCCTCTACAAATACATCATTTCACTCAACCTGCACCATCTGCGTGGGGCTGCACGCACCCAGCACTGCCCCTCCAGGACCTGGACACACAGGCTGCAGCTTCCACACTTAAAAATCCTTCCAAAACGCCGCCGGGACTTGTGATCCATTCCATACACAGGGAGGAGGGTGGCGTGGCTGAGCAGAAGGGGAGGTGAGCTGAACTGCCCGGTCACACAGACACAAATGCCTTTCCCACAGGCTCCACCCCCTGGCACAGCACAGCCAAGGGACACCCTAGTGGCAGTCACACTCAGTCACATGCCAGCAAACACCAGGAATGCCCTGCACCTTAGGGCAGGCAGCAGAAGGACATGGCTCTATGCGATAGAGCTTTAGGTTTCCCCTCGGGCTGGTCCACACCTGGAGGGGAGACCTCTCCTGCCATGGGAGTGCAAGAGGGGCGCCCTCCCCCTGGGCCTAGTTGCCCCTCTAGAGGACATGATAATCCAAGTGTATGTCCATGCGCCTGCTCCCTGCTGGATACCCCCTGTGAATGCCTTCCTCCACTGAAACACACCAAGGCTCCAGGACCACCCATAGCCTAGCTGCGGTGGGAATGTTAGCGCAGACCCCTCCCACCCATCCCCACACACAGCCCGCATGCCAGCAATGCATCCCTGCCATCCTTCCCTGAGCCCCCTCCACTCACAGCTCCCACAGAACACCATGGAAGGTCAGCCACAAAGCTCAGCACTTCCGCAGGGAAAACAGGGCTCTCAGCTGGACAGAGCCCCAGGACACTCACCCACCCAGTAAGAAACCCCACTGCTCCATCAGGGCCTCACACAGAGTTACAAAGAGATCCTGGGGCTTGGGAACCCCTCTGTGAAGGGGAACCTCTCTGTTCCCGGATTTGGGAATCCCTCGCTGGCTGAGTGCCATGCATTTCAGCACATCTGAGCTCGCTGCTAGCCCCCTGGTGACAGACAAAATTAGGTGACTAATCACTGGATGAGTTTAGCACACGCAGGCCCTGTGCCAGAGAGCAACGCTCCATGAAAGCCAGGGGGTCTGGACCCGGTGCCTACATAGCTGCTCTGCTGCGAGAGAGGATCGGGTTTTAGCAGCACGGGCTCCTGACATCCCAGGGCACCAGTTCTGAACACCCAACGCAAGTCAGAGCCTGGGTCACATTTGGCCTGCTCCCATCACCAGCATGGAGAGTAGCGGGCACCTTGGGGTGGGGTCAGCCTAGGCATTATGGAAACCCTTGGCAAGCAGCTTTCTGGTGTCCAGGCACAGGACTCGAGTTGAGCTGAAAGGGAGCAGTGTGGAGGGAGCTGCAGAGCCAGGTTAGAGCCCTGGGCACAGGGTAAACAGCAGACCCCCGGCTCACGCCGGCCCCTGGATCTGGATGTACATATTAGTTCACCAAAGAGTATCACCATAGGGAAAGCCTGTGTCACGGTGCTCACTGTGAGATGTATGTACAGGTAACACTGCTCTACAGCCAAAATGCTTCTGAAATAAATGTAGTCAAACTTTACTAATTCTGGGTCACTGAGAACAAAAATGATGCTTAAAATTGTTGATTGGCTCTAGTCTAGCTGTTGGGGTCCAGACTACAGCAGTGGAATCTCCTGGCAGGTGATGTTAGGGTTTCCATGTTCCGTGACCGTCAAAAGGATCTTGTCCCATTCTTCTTCATGGAAGGTGATCTTGTAGCCTGCAACAACATCGATGGTGTGATGGCAGCCCTCAACATCGTTCACGATCCAGATGAGTGGAGACTGTTCATTGATTCATCCAAGACGAGTCTTAAAGCTGTTTTGCTGCATAATGGCAATGTTTTGCCATCAATTCCAGTTGGTCATGCAGTCCATATGAAGGAAACCTATGACAACATGAAACAACTTTTGAGGTGCATAAACTATGACCAACATCAGTGGCAGCTTTGTGGCGATTTGAAGGTTGTTGCTCTCTTGCTTGGTCTGCAGACTGGATACACAAAGTACTGCTGTTTTCTCTGCGAATGGGATAGTCGTGCAAGAGATTCCCACTACATCAAGAAAGATTGGCCACTCCGACAGTCATTGGAGCCTGGGAGGAAAAGTGTTCAGCATCCACCACTTGTTGAATCAAGGAAGATTTTGTTACCACCCTTACACATCAAGCTGGGTCTGATGAAGAACTTTGTCAAGGCCATTGACAAAACACAAGCAGCTTTCAAGTACCTCCGTGGAAAATTTCCAAGGTTAAGTGAAGCTAAGATAAAGGAAGGTGTCTTTGTTGGTCCTCAGATTTGTGAACTTCTTCGAGATGATGCATTTGACCATGCACTGCGTGGCAAGGAAAAGACGGCATGGAAAGCCTTCCAGTTAGTGGCAATAAATTTTCTCGGAAACAACAGGGCAGACAACTACAGGTTGTTGGTGGAAAACCTCCTCAAGGCATACAAAAGCCTTGGTTGCAACATGTCACTAAAGATACATTTTTTGCACTCTCATCTAGATTTTTTTCCACCGAACTGAGGAGCAGTGAGCGACGAGCACGGCGAGCGATTTCACCAGGACATTGCAACAATGGAGAAACGCTATCAGGGCAAATGGAGCCCATCAATGCTTGCAGACTATTGCTGGACAGTGACAAGAGATGCTCCATTTAATGAATACAAGAGACAAGCCAAGAAGCACCAAGTAGACACTGAATAGGACTAAACTATGTACATAATAGTTTTTTGCCTTTTGTTTCATAATAAATTTTATTTATATAACCCTTTTGCTGATTTTTAAAGTGTTACATAAACAGGACAGGTGAAATATTATCATGTAAAGCAACCATAAACACATGAAAAGACCTAGGTTTACAATTTATGATTAAAACTCTACTATCTACACAATATACATAGACATAAAATGTAAAAACTTAAATATCTTAGAAACAGTAGCCAATCAGTTGTTTTAATTGTCATATTTGAATTCAGCATATCAAAATACATAATAAATACCACATTTTATCTCTGAAGCAGACGACTTCTCAAAAATTGTAGACCAGTGTAATAAGTAAGGTGTTATGGATCTACACCAAACAGCGTGTTCTTAAGGTCTGGAACGTGGGGCCGGTCACCAAACAGCGAGACACGGCTTTCTTTCAGGCCAGGGGGTTTATCTATCTGTCAGGCTACATTTCCAGGGAGTATTGTATGGCTCACAGTGGGCACCCGCTGAGCTGAATGCTGACCAAGGGGTTGTGAGACTATCCAGAGCGGGAATTGGCAGGAAGACATGAACCAGCAGGAGGGGTCCTGTTTCCAAGAGAAGACGATGGATTGCTGGGCTATAACTAGGTAGAGCTACACGCTGCGTCCTTTACTAAGGGGACAAGCTGAGAGCACGGCTGGTTTCATGAAAAAAGGATCCCAGCCCACAAGGCTGAAAAACGCCGTGAGCAATACTAGGTTCTAGGAGCGTATTCTGATTTCATTCGATACGTATCCCTTTGTTTCCAATACTTCTCTCTATCTGCCATAGGCACCAACTTCCTCTGTTCCCAAGGGGTTTTCAACCCCAGCTCTGCCCTAGGCCCCGCTCCCACTCTATCCCTTCCCACATGTTCCCACCCTGCTCTACCCCAGGCCCTGCCCCCACTCCATCCCCCAAGACCCCCACATCTTCCCACTCCCACTCCATTCCAGGCCCTGCCCCCACTCCGTCCCTCCCCCAAGCCCCACCTCTTCCCACCCTCTCCCCGCAGCACTTCCAGCACACCACTGAACAGCTGATCCACAGTGCGCTGGAGGCATGGGGGGGGGGAAGGGGAGAAGTGATCGGTGGGGCTGCTGGCAAGTGGGAGGTGCTGTGGGGGGAGTGGGAGGTGCTGATCCATGGGGCTGCCGATGGGTACTGAGCAACCACTTTTTTTCTCCCTGTGGCTGCTCCAGCCCCAGAGCACCCGCGGGGTTGGCACCTGTGCTACCTGCCATTACTGGAATCTCTGCTCTTTGTTAAATAAACTTCCTCTTGTTTTTACTAGAGACGTCTCTAAGGGCCATGTGCTGGGCAGAGGGAGAAGTGGAACTGGCCTGCTAGGTGCTCTGATCCTTTGGGAAGGGCTGAGCTAGGAACGCTGTGAGTGCCACTGCCAGGGGATGCTCAGAGGGCACATGGGTTCTGGGTGCCTATCACCAGCCTGCAGAAAGAAAACCATGCTTGAGACGCCAGAGATGGTGGAGCCAGGGAGCTGACCTGCAGTGGGCAGACACAAGGCTCCCTTGTTCTAGCAGCAGTGCCTCAAAACTCCCGGCAAGTGGGGGTGAGGGAACATGTGTGGGGCCAGCCAGGATGTCCCTGCTGCCTGAACACCAGAGGGTGGCAGGGCCACCGTCTTAGCCTTGGCAGTGTCAGGGACTGGGGAGCTGGCCACCACGCAGCTGCGTCACTGGCCACACCATAAGCATGAGCGGTAGAACAGATCTGCGAGGACACCAGAAGGCCTGGAGGGTTGCACATGCACTTTATGGGCTAAAGAATAGCCAATTGAATAGCCAATCAGAGGCTATTCTTTAGACATGTCATAGAATTGTATTTTCCTGAACCAATCAGGATGTGCCAAGAGGTGCAGTTATTGATAAAACATTCCCCTCTTCTGCTGAGCCTGGTGCCCGGAGCTCAGAGTGCATTGAGCGCAGACAAACTGGGCCTAGCACCTGAGCTCAGGGGGCATCGGGCACAAACAGACAGGGCCTGGAGCAGCAGACACAGACAGACAGACAGGGCCTGGCACATTGGGCACAGACAGACACCCATAGTCAGTCTCTCCCCATAGTTCGTCTGCATGTGGGGGTGGTTGTTTTGTGGGGAAGGAACCGGCTGTTTTTGTGCACCTGACAATGGTTCTGCAGGGTGCACCACATACCATCTGCATGGCTGTGCACAGGCTGCTCAGGGATGGGCGTGGGCCCTGCACCAGGGAAAGATTTGGGGGAGGGGGGATGGAGCAGACGAGGCTTCCAAGGCAGTTGGGGATGGTAATGGGGCTGCTCTGTGCAGGATCCCATTGGCCCGTCTCACTACAGGCTGAGCCCAGCCCAGCCCAGCCCAGCCAGCATGCGGCTCTCACAGCACCGCGTCTTCCCTCACCAGCCAGGTCATATTGCTGTCGGGCTCCTCAGGGGGCTTTGAATTTGCTGCTCCCTGGGGCTGGGCCGGGGTCCTTGGAGCCCCCAGCTCCTCCAGGGGCATGTGGCCTGCAAGCAAGAGGACAGGGTGAAGTGCCCAGGCTAGGGTTGCCAACTTTCTAATTGCACAAAACCGAACACTCTTTCCCCACCCCTTGCCCTGAGGTCCCACCCTTGCCCCTTCTCTGAGGCTCC
>NC_133779.1:8026878-8030756 GCF_003597395.2 Chelonoidis abingdonii | reverse complement strand
ACGGTACATAAGCTCTTGTAGAAACAGACCTGCCTCTAAACCGATTGTGTTCGCTTGCTTTTTAAAGTGTTGCCTAAACGAAACCTGCTCTAAAAAAGTATTACTTGTAAACTGCAAAGAAAGCTTTAGATTTACACACTATATACAAAACACAAACAGTCTCACTTAAAAGAAAACCAGCGTATATAAAAGAGTTGATAACACATTTTACCAGAGATAAGGATGCTAGTTCTCCTCCACACCATTTCTCTCGCCTAACTTTTTAAAAAATCTAAACGCTATTAAATCAAGTAAAATTTTAACAAATAAACTTTTAAAACATCAATGAAAAGGTGCATGTGTGTAGATTTCTTTATTTCCCAAAGGTATGTACATTTAGCAGACATCATTATTTCTTTTGATTTTTATACCAAGAATTAAATTACCTCTTTTTACATAAAACCTTTAGCATTTGTCTTTAAGAAGGGTAGAAAGCCCCTTATGAAAGTTATGACTAACCTTTATACCAATTTCCCTTATTCCATTAACTTGAAGTAATGTATTTTTATAGCCTTTGATATTTATTGGAAATTAGACCATATTGACTTTAGCTATAAGGAGACAATTTAAACTCTTTAAAACACAAACGTACAGGATATCCTTTGTAAAGTATGAAGATTTTTTGGGTCAATATAATATCCTGCTCCAACATTTACAACAAAAAAGAGAAGCAGTAATTCTATAATTGCATGAAGGAGGGAGGTACAGATTGGCCTCTCTCCCCCGTCAGTAAAAGAATAATTTATCTTAAGACTTTCTGAACATTTAAAGCGTAGAGGAAAATGTCACTATAGATGACCCATATTTACATAAGCGCCTGTTTCAATAAGAAGTGAAGCGTAAAAGGACAAAAGCCCTGTGTCAACATGAACTAATGAGTAATTAGTAAGGAGAGAGAGGAGCACATGGCATATTTGAAGCAGCATGTTTCCCCGCTGTCATTTACAGAGCAGTTTTACAATCAAAAAATAATTTTTTTTTAAAGAGAAGTCATACTTTTGTAATTGCACAAAGAAGGGAGGTAAAATTGGACCCTTTTGCCCCTGCTATCTGAATAAACATGTCCCACACATCCACTCCCCTCTTTACAAAAAACTTGATTTTTGCAACAAAAGAATTTGTAATCACAGGATTAAAATTAAGTAAAATCAGAACTGAACTAAAGTGATTGAAAGCTAGATTAGCCTCAATTTTTAAAATAACGTAAGCATGTTTTCACAGCCTAAACACATGCCAAGAGCAGGAAATAGATAAGTGCATTTCATTTCCATAATTAAATAATTAGCATCCCTGCGACACAACTTAAATAAAGATTTTAGTAATTTTTTGTCTAAATGACTTGCATAGTAAGAAAAAACCCTGTAAAAATAGCTTTCAGGAATGTAAATTGCGAAGAAGTAAGTTCCTGTGGCATAGCAATATTATACAAAACCCTCATATAAAGAAGGGGTTTACAGTTTTAAAAAGCGGCAAAAGGCCCATCATAGCTTTCTAAATGTTCAAAGAAACTCTTTAAAGAACAATGTTAGTTTGCTTTTTAAGTTTGAGGGGAAGGGGTAGTGTAAGGGCGGGGGCTCAGGGAGAAGGCATGGCAGGAGGGCAGGGGGCTCAGGGGAAGGGGCAGAACAAGAACAGGGGCTCTGGGGGAAGAGGCGGTGTGAGGGATGGAGTTCAAGGGGAAGGGGCTGCCAGAGGGCGGAGGCTCGAGAGTGAGGCTGCAGTACCCCCCTCCAACATTCCCCCAGGTACCCTCCCAGTACACACGCATCCCTCCAGTACCCCCCAAACATCCCCCCAGCACCCCCAGGTACTCCCTCCTCTTCCCCCTAGATCCCGCCTTTCCCCCACAGTAGTGTCCTCCTTGGGGAAACCTGAACTATGGTAACCCTACCTAGGCAGAGGCCAATGGACTTTTGATGTGTCCACTAAGAAAGTATCTCACCAGTGTTGTCTAAAAGAGGCAGAGCCGCTTGAACAGGCACCTTGTGGAAAGACGGACGTAACTAATTTCTAGAGCCCTGCACGCTTGCGAATATCTGCTTTATAGCCACAAGTATCAGAGGGGTAGCCGTGTTAGTCTGGATCTGTAAAAGCAGCAAAGAATCTTGTGGCACCTTATAGACTAACAGACTTTTGGAGCATGAGATTTCGTGGATGAATACAGATGCATCTGACGAAGTGGGTATTCACCCACGAAAGCTCATGCTCCAAAACGTCTGTTAGTCTATAAGGTGCCACAGGATTCTTTGCTGCTTTTATAGCCACAGAGAGCCCTGGATCATTTTTGCAGATTGCGGCTCGGATGCGGATACAAATTTTGTATCCACCCAGGGCACTGCTAATTTCACCCCCCAGTGAAGGAAGAGGATGACTTGCTGATAGTGCTACATTATCATTATACACACAATTCCATAGAGCTATAGACGTTAAGGCCAGAAGGGATCATGATGATGATTTAGGCTGACCTGCACATTGCAGTGAAATGCAGAACTGGGCTGGTGCCTGGATGCAGCTCCTGTCTGGAGTCTAGCTGTGTAATAGCACGGCCAGGTGTTTATGCAGTTAAAGGACAGGGTGGTGGTGGGAAGGTTAGAGGGGAGCTCTCTGGATCTGTAACCCGGCCCTTTCCTTTCCAATAAGCAAGGCACCATCATGTAGCTGCACTTAGTTCTGCACCTTATCTACATACTAGAAACAGTAACGATCAGTTACTGGGGGCCTGGGCTGGCTGCTGCACTGACAGATGGGCCTGGTGCCCCGACCTCAGAGTGCATTGGGTATGGACAGGGAGACAGGGTCTGGTGCCCCCAAGCTCAGAGTGCATTGGGCACAGAAAGACTGGGCCTAGCACCCTGAGCTCAGGGGGCATAGGGCACAAAAAGACAGACAGGGCCTGGAGCAGCAGGCACAGACAGACAGGGCCTGGCACATTGGGCACAGACAGCCATAGTCAGTCTCTCCCCATAGTTCGTCTGCATGTGGGGGTGGTTACTTTGTGGGGAAGGAACCGGCTGTTTCTGTGCACCTGACAATGGTTCTGCAGGGTGCACCACATGCCGTCTGCATGGCTGTGCACAGGCTGCTCAGGGATGGGCGTGGGCCCTGCACCAGGGAAAGCTTTGGGGGAGGGGGCATGGAGAAGACGAGGCTTCCAAGGCAGTTGGGGATGGTAATGGGGCTGCTCTGTGCAGGATCCCACCGGCCCGTCTCACTGTAGGCTGAGCCCAGCCCAGCCCAGCCCAGCCAGCATGCGGCTCTCACAGCACCGCGTCTTCCCTCACCAGCCAGGTCATATCGCTGTCGGGCTCCTCAGGGGGCTTTGAATTTGCTGCTCCCTGGGGCTGGGCCGGGGTCCTTGGAGCCCCCAGCTCCTCCAGGGGCATGTGGCCTGCAAGCAAGAGGACAGGGTGAAGTGCCCAGGCTAGGGTTGCCAACTTTCTAATTGCACAAAACCGAACACTCTTTCCCCACCCCTTGCCCTGAGGTCCCACCCTTGCCCCTTCTCTGAGGCTCCACCCCCTCCCTCCCTCCAGCCCCCCCTCCCTCCATCGCTTGCTCTCCCACCCCCCACTCACTTTCATGGGGTTTGGGCAGGGCGTTGCAGTGCGGGAGGAGGTGAGGGTTCCAGCTGGGGTTGTGGGCAAAAATGAGGGGTTCAGGGTGTGAGAGGGGGCTGCAGTCTGAGGCAGGGGGCTGGGATGTGGGAGTGGATGAGGGCTCTGGCTGGAGGTGTGGGCTCTGGGGTGGGGCTGGGGATGAGGGGTTTGAGGTGCAAGAGGGGGCTCCAGACTGGGGCTAAGGGATTTGGAGTGCGGGAGGGGGTTCAGGGCTGGGATAGG
>NC_133779.1:8001329-8026663 GCF_003597395.2 Chelonoidis abingdonii | reverse complement strand
TGAGGTGCGGGGTCTAGGAGGGAGTTAAGGCGCAGGAGGGTATTGCGACCTGGGGCAAGGAGTTGGGGTGTGAGTGTGGGCGCGGGAGAGAGTTTTAAGGGTTTTGACCTGGGGAAGGGTTGGGGTGTGGACTCTGAGAGGGAGTTAAGGTGCAGGAGGGGGTTGCGACCTGGTGCAAGGAGTTGGGGTGTGGGTGCGGGCTCTGGGAAGCAGGATGCAGGAGGGGTTTTTGACCTGGGGCAGGGGGTTCAGGGTGTGGGCTCCAACCAGGCAGCTCCCAGTTGGCAGCGCAGCGGGCTTAAGGCAGGCTCCTTGCCTGTCCTGGTTCCACACTGATCCTGGAAGCAGGTGGCATGTCCCATAGATCTTGGTTCCTGGCCAATGAGAGCTGCAGAGCCAGTGCTGGGGGCAGGGGCAGCATGCAGAGCTTCCCTGATCACCCCTGCGACTAGGGGTTGCAGGGACATGCGGCCACTTCCGGGGAGCTGCACAGATCCAGGGCAGGAAAGGAGCCTGCCTTAGCCCTGCTGCGTCATCAATCGGACTTTTAATGGCCTGGTCAGCAGTACTGACTGGAGCCACCAGGGTCCCTTTTCGACCAGGAGTTCCAGTCAAAAAATGGACACCTGGCAACCCTAGCCACCCCCAGCCCCCACCCACTCAGCATGCCAGGGTGCCTTGTTAATGGGACCCCAATGCCAGGGCAGGGCTGTAGGGACGGGGCACCCGCAGGCCGGGACAGTGGGCCTGTGCATGGCAGTTAGAGCAGAAACCCCAGCAGCTGTGAGAGCAGAAGGTCCCCATGCAGGGAGGCAACTCAGGACATACTGGGCTGCAGCTGGGGCCGGATTCTTGGATCAGAACAGCAGGGCAGCCCTTGTCTCAGCCCCTACTTCCCCTCCCCTGTGGGGATCCAGGGCTCTTACCCGGGGGGTTCCCAGCAGCTCTGTCCCGACACATCCTCCAGCAGAGCAGGACACCACAGATCAGCACCACGAGGGCACCCAGGCCGAGGAGCACAGAGCAAAGTAGCCCAGGACCTGTGGAGAGAGCCAGACAATGAGCTCTGCCCATCTCTGCCCGACAACCCCTGAGACCGACTCCCTCCCCACCCACAGCCCCTTGCCAAGGCTGACTCCCTCCCCTGCCCCATAACCCCCCAGGGCCCGACTCTGTCCCGCGCACCGTAGGGTGACTATACATCCTGTTTTGGCCAGGACGGTCCCTGTTTTAAGCCCTGTCCTAGCAGTTCCGATCTTTTCAGCAAACAGGGCATTTATCAAAAAGTAGGGTGCAGAGGAACGTTTGGGGGGCAGGTGGCAATGCCAGCTCCGTGCAGGGGGAGAGGCAGGGGTCGGGTGTGGGGCAGGCAGGGCTCAAGTGAGTAGCAACGCCAGCCCCAGCCTGGCATGAGGGGGAAGGCAGGACTCAGGTGAGTGGCTTGGACCAGCCCTGCACAGTGTGGGGCAGGAGGGCTTGGGCTAGTCCCATGTGGTGTTCCTTTTTCCCTATGGGAAATATGGTAACCCTACCCCACAGCACCCCCCTCACACACATACACACACACACAGAGCCAGAGGCAGATTAATGTTTCCTGGCAACCTGGGCCAGAGCAAGTGGGGGACCCTCCCTACCTCTTCGGCCTGCAACCCCCCCAGGGCCCCATCCCCTCCAGTTCTGCCCATGTTCCACCCACAGTCCTGACCCATTCCACCCCCACTGCAGTCCCACAATGCATTTCACAATCCATTTGCTCCTCACTGCCCCCTCCTGCACTGCAGCCCCAAGGCCGGAGAAGCTCTGTCCCTCCCTGCCACAGTCCCAGGGCTGCAGTGGGGAGCGAGCACTCCTCCAGTCCTGGGGCCGCAGCGGTTGCCAACTTCCTACTCCCACAAAATTGAACAACCTTGGCCTGCCCCCTGCCCCGCTCCTCCTCTGAGGCCCTGCCCATGTCCCGCCCCTTCTCTGGGGCCCCGCCCCTGCTCATTCTACCCTTCCCCCTTCCATCGCTCGCTCTCCCCACCCTCACTCACTCATTTTCACCGGGCTTGCTCAGGGGGCTGGGGTGCTGGGGAGGAGGGGTACAGGCTCTTGCTGAGGGTGCAGACTCTGATGTGGCCAGGGATGAGGGATTTAGGGTGCAGCTAGGGGTTCTAGGTGATGAGGGGTTTGAGGTTTAGAAGGGTGCTCTAGGCTGGGATTGAGCAGTTCGGAGGCCAGGAAGGGGATCAGGACTGGGGCTGGGGCAGTGGGTTGGGGCCTGGGAGGAGGTCAGGGTGCAGGCTATGGGTGGCACTTTCCTCAAGCTGCTCCCAAAAGCAGCGGCATGTCCCCGCTCCATCTCCTGCACGGAGGTGTGGCCAGGAGGCTCTGCATGCTGCTCGGTCCACAGGCACCAGCCCTGCAGCTCCCATTGCCCTTGGTTCCTGGACAATGGGGGCTGCAGAGGCAGTGCTTGGGGCAGGGGTAGCGTGTGGAGCCCCCTGGCTGCCCTATGTGCAGGAGCTGGAGAGGGGACATGCCAGCTGCTTCCCGGAAGCCGCAACGAACCTGCCAGCCCTGCTGCACAGCAACGCCAACCGGACAGTCAATGGCCCGGTTAGCAGTGCTGACCGTAGCCACCAGGATCCCTTTTCGACCAGATGTTCCGGTCAACAATTGAACACCTGGTCACCCAAGCTGGAGCTTCCCCCATTCCACCCGCCTACCATGGTGGATTCTGCCGGGGATTGAACTCAGGGCACGGGGGCTTTCCCCGCCCCTCTCACCTGGTGCTTCTGCTAGGGTTCTGGGCTTCTGTTGCCCGGCGGATTTCTGCTGGGGGTGGGGCACCCATTTTTCTGGGGCCCCCAATTGGCTGGGGCCCCTGGGCACGGGCCTCAGAAGGCCCATTGGATAATCCACCACTGCCCATGGCTGACTCCCTCCTCTGCCCCACAGCCCCTATGGGGCCAACTCTGACACCCACTCCACAGCCTCACCTGAGGTCACCTCCCTGCCCCATCCCACAGTCCCACACAGAGCTGACTCCAGACCCCACAGGCTCTCTGCCCCCTAGATCTGTGTTCTGGATTTGCCTGCAGGGGTAACAGCCTCCAGCAACGGAGCCAGGGCTGACAGGAGAGGGAGCCCCGTGGTGGAGAAGGCTGCTCAGAGACCCAGGAGTGGTACTTCAGGCTGAGCAAGGCTGTGGGAACTGCTGGGACAACCAGGGTGTCACTCCCACCCACCCTGAATGCAGGAACATGGGCATGGCTACGACGCTGGTCACTCACCGGCCTGCCCGGCACACACCACGCTGGCCTCGGAGCCACGGCCACACAGCCTGGGACCCAGCCGGCTCAGCTGACACTCGCTGATGAGAGACTCCTGGCCCGAGCAGCTCATGCCCTCCAGCCAGACGTCGCCAGCCCCGTGGCCGAACTGAGCAAGCCCTGGGGCTGACAATGCCGTGCCACAGCCCAGCTGCTTGCACACCACCCCCGCCTCCAGCAGGCCCCAGCCGGCATCACACACAGCACCCCAGGTGTTGTTAATCAGCACCTCCACTCGCCCGGAGCAGGGGCTTGGGCCACTCGTCAGCCGCAACCTCAGCTGGCCCTGATCTGAAATACAAAGCACAGGGCATGAGAGGCTGTTCCCACCCGCCAGGTGCCCGGATACACAGCACCGCATGTGGGGGGATAGGGAGTTCTGCACAGAGCAGAGAGGAGCCATTTTTATATCACCCCACCCCTGTGTGTGCACACACTCACAAACACACACACACTGCACCCCCCTACAAGCAATGCCACAAAAGCAGACACACACATGCACAACCCCCATACGTCCTTGTGCACACCCACACATTGCCTCAAACACACACACTGCCACATGCACACGCACTGCCGCATATGTATGCAAATATTCATAGACTGTCCCGTGTGCACCCCTTCACACACACACCTGCACAAACACTGCCTGTCATAAATATAAAGGAAAGAGTAGCATAAAATTCCTCCTGGGCAGCTATACTGAATCACTTCACCTGTAAGGGGTTAAGAAGCTCAAATAACCTTGTTGGCACCCGACCAGAAGGACCAATAAGTAAAGAAGATACTTTCAAATGGGGTGGGGGGTTGTTTGTGCTCTCTTGTTTGTTCCCTCTCCAGATGGAGAGAGAGACCACGCAGGTACAACATCTGAAAACCTACCTGAAATGAACCATCTAAGATTTGTGGCAAATTGCCGGTACTGTTCTGCTGGGTCTCATGCTTTCTCTTCTCTGGGGTAGGTTCAGGGCACTATTGCTTCCCTCTGAACTGGTTCTTAATTACTCCACTAGTGTCCTTGGAGGAGGGGAGTGGAGAGGGAGGGACCTGGGCCCACTCTCTACTCCAGGTTCCAACCCAGGGGCCCTGAGGGTTGTGGTGAACCACTTGAACTAGCGGTTCTTTTCCCTGGGTTACTTCCCTCTCCTACCCTTCAGCTTGCGAAGGGTTTCTTGCCTCCCTTCTACACAAGCCTGGTGCCCCTTACCTAGGGTTTCTTCTGGACTTCACAATCCACCGCAGCACTCCTCCAAACTCAACTCAACTCAACTCAACTCAACTCAACTCAACTCAACTCAACTCAACTCAACTCAACTCAACTCAACTCAACTCAACTCAACTCAACTCTCTCTCTCTTCTCTTCTCTTCTCTCTTCTTCTCTTCTCTTCTCTTCTCTTCTCTCTCCAACCTGCACTCTGCTCCAATCAAACCTTCCTCCTTCAACTCCCACACTGACTGCTGCTGAAGCAGGGGTTTTTATCACATGACTGAAGTCAGTGCTCTAACTGGAGTCAGGTGCTCTAAATGGCTACAGTGTTCTAGTTAATCTAAAGCAAACCTTCCTCCCTTGGCAGGGAATAAGGCCCCCTGCTCACACTCTCATGTTGCCCTCTGGCCATGGCTAATCACAGATTACAAAAACTGTAAGTAAGGCAAGGAAATGCATTAGGTTATCTTTTGTTTTAGCTTGTGAATATTCCCTATGCTACGAGGTAGTTTTATTTCTGTTTTTGTAACTGTGAAGCTGAGTCCAGTGGGGAGTCCTCTGTGTTTTAAATCCTTTTATTACCCTGTAAAGTTACCTTCCATTCTGATTTTGTAGGTGTGATTCTTTTACTTCTTTCTTTATAATAAAATTCTTCTTTTAAGAACCTGATTGATTTTAGTGTTCTAAAGATAAAGGGTCTGCTCTGTGTTTACACGGTATATCATTTTCAAGCCTCCCCAGGAAAAGGAGTGAAGGGGCTTGGGGGGATATTTTGGGGGAACAGGGATTCCAGGTGACCCGTCCCTGAATTTTTGGTTAAATCACTTGGTGGTGGCAGCAATACTGTCCAACGACAAGGAAAGGAATTTGTGCCATGGGGAAGTTTTTAACCTAAGCTGGTAGAATATAAGCTTAGGGGGTCTTTCACGTGGGTCCCCACATCTGTAGCCCAGAGTTCAGAGCAGGGAGGGAATCCTGACACTGCCAGAAACAGGTACAGAGACAGCCACACACAAAACCCGAAATGCACACACACACCAACACAACTAGGCTGAACCTCTGCAGAGCCCCCACCCCACTTCCAGCAGCACAGGCTCCTACCACCCTGTTTGTTACCTGAGCACACAACACCGGCATCTTCTCCGGGGTTACAGCCATGCTCTCCCCAAGGCTTAGCCCTGCATTCGGTGAGGGCAGCTTCTGCCCCTGTGCACTGAACCTCATCCAGCCACACATGGTCAGATCCTTGTCCAAAGTAAGCCCCATGTGGTGCTGATAACGCCGTCCCACAGCCCAGCTGCCTGCACACGACTTCAGCCTCGGACAAGTCCCAGCTGCCATCACACACGGTTCCCCACTTCAGGTTGTGAAGCACCTCGACTCTCCCAGTGCAGCGACTAGGGCCATTCACCAGTCGGAGCGGAGCCACTTCTGAGATGCTTGAGCCTGCAAACACCCAAGGGAATAAACACTCAGGGAGGTTCCTGTGCATCTGATCTCTAGCGACACAGGGAATGCAGCGCCTTGAGACACAGGACTGGCTGGAGAGGCAGGCTCTGGAAATTGAAAGCAAGGGAACTGCCAGCTGTTGCTGTTTCTACTGTGCTCAGGAAAACAGGACTTTGTAAATAAACCAGATCGCACCAAAGAAACACTTGACTTGTGTAATCAATTCCTCCTCTTCCCAGAAACACCCCTCAAGGACCCACTATGACTAATGCAACAGTCAGGCCACGCTCCTCATTTAGGAAGACCAGAGTGTGCACACGGCAGTGGGGGAGCCTGACTTGCTTTACAGTTAGTGAGCACTCAGCAGAATCGGGCTTGGAAAGCGTAGGGAACACTGTTCCCATTGAGCCATGGCAAGGGGGCAGGGTTGCCAATTTTCTAATGTCACAAGACTGAACTGCCCTGAAACAATTCCTAGAGCAGATGGTTTAGAAAAAAGTCCAATCTTGAGTCAAAAATTGCCAGTGATGCTTGGAAAATTGTTCCAGTGCTTAATTACTCTCACCATTACAAATGGACGCCTTATTTGTCTGAATTTGTACAGCTTAAACTCTCACCATTGGATCGTACTATACCCTTCTCAGCTGGACAGTTTGTTCGTATACAGGTACTTATAGCCTGTGAGTGCACCCCATCCTCTGAGCCGCCCTCTGTCTCAGCAGAGGCCAAATGGCTAAAGCTGATATAATTGCCTTTGCCTCCAGGACTGTACAGCCTAGTGGTCAGAGTCAATTCGGCTGCCCTCATTCTCAAGAGTAGAAAAGCTAATGGTAAGGATTGATACGGGTGCCCTTTCCCTCAGGGCTGTGTGGCCCAAAGGCCAGAGTCAACAGAGTTGCCCTTATTCACGGGGAGGGGGGTTAGGCTTTGCGGCCAGAGCCAATGGGCCACCACCTGAGGGTAAGGGGTGGCTGGAGTAGGGGGACCTGTGCCCACCATGCTCCACTGGGTCCCAGCCCAGGGCCCTAACAGTGCTGGAGCACTCCGCCACTGAGTCAGCAGGGCTCCAACCGAAATACACCAACTTCCCACAGGAATATAGCTAGTCCGCCCTGGGCTACTTCCCACCAGGCTTCCCAGTGACTTGATGTTCAGCAGCAAGACCTGGCCAGGCCCCCTGCACCTGTACAGGTCAGAGATACACTGCAGTCTTAGGGCAGGTGACACTATAAATTTGCATCAGCACAGCTCCTGCCATAACCCTTCTGATGAAGATGCTCTAAGCCAGGGGGTTTCAAACTTTTTTCATTTGTGGACCTTGAGATATTTCAAATGGAGGTGAGGAGCTGTGTCCACGGGACACGCTCTCCTGCCAGCATAGCACTTTCTACATGGGGAGTTGAGGTCGGTATAACTACGTCACTCAGGGGTGCGGATTTTTCACAGCCCTGAGCAACATAATTATACCAAAGTAATTGTGTAGTGTAACCCTGGCCGTATCTCAGTGCCTGAGGACAGCATTCCAGCAGGTGGAGGAAAAAGATGAGCCGGAAGGGAGCGTGCCAGACACGAGATGTCAGGAGAGAGGAGAATGAAATGCCCACGCAGGAAGGACAGAAGCTGCAGCAGCAGCTGCATGACTGGAAAAAGCATCCTGGAAAAGAATCCCAAACTTACTCCTTTTTGGAGGGGCTTTACATGGTCATTAAAAGCTAAACAACTTATCCTTGTTGATACCAAAAGCAAGTGCATGCAGCTTACCTCAGCACATTGCCATCTTCTACAGACAGCCTGTCCACAACAGATAGGCCTCACCGAGAGGGCATGAACCCTGAACTCACTGATAATCTAGATCTAACTACGACTGATGTCTCCATGAGTGAATATAGGACATGAGCATGCAGAGTGACAAGGAAACCTGTGTGGATGGCAGAGTACCTCGGTTCCTAGGAAGTTATTGTTTTAAATTCTCATTTTAACTGGCAGTGGGGAGGGAAAGCTCTAGCGATCAGTGCAGACAGCAAATACCAACAGATGGGGCTGATGCAGAACTCTTATTCTTAGTCTTAAGTTACAGAGAATGATTCAGAGAAGGAGCAAAGAAGCCAGACACAGCCAGAGAATCGTGATCATGTGACCTTCTGAAAAATGCTAAGAGCTTTGGGGTCAGGGTGGGCTGAAAGAGAGCTTTGAACTGTGAGGAAAACGAAACTCTCTCCTTTTGTTTGATTTCGGCGGTGTTCAGTGAGACAGGACTTTGTACAGGCTTTGTAAATAACCAGGACTGCGTTGCAGAATCCAGCAATGTCAATAACTGTCTCCCTCCTTACTTGATATTCCCCCACTTATACATCGCAGGATCACGTCTGCCCGCTTAGCTACAGAATCTTCAATCTCTCCTTTGAACAGAAACAATCCACTTGACCCTGAAAATTAGCTAACAGCTCAGATCAAAAAGGCGTAACGACAGTGAAAAGTAGTATTTGTAATGTATCGGGAACAAACAGAAATCCTAGCAATGGCCTAGATCCGATGCATGGCAGGGACAGTAAAATTGTTAGTAAGGATGTAGAAAAGGCAGACATGGGAGATGAATATTCCTGTTTTGCCTTTGGGAAGAAGCAGGATTACAGGTTAGGTGGGTAAATATAACAGTATTTATGTACTATACGTAAGCACAATCTGAATGAGGCAAAGGACACTTGCCCAACATACTCTGGGGTGGGTATTTGCTTGTGGTCATATGCCTGCAAATGGTGGTTATGGTGTTTTCCCAAATTAACGCAAGTTCCTTTTGCCTTTTTATTAGATATTTTCTTTGCTATAGGCAGAGTCAGTGCTTGCAAGTTGGCAAATATTGCCTTTGCGAGGTGCACAGGGTGGTGGTTAATTTTCCCCAGTCAGTGGGGGCTTGAGCTGGTTCTGTTTTGTTTTGTTTTGTATGGATCCTGACCCTTGCTGCCGGCTCCACCTGCCAGAAGGTTGCACATACTTAGACTCTTTAAGAAGTTAGACATTCTGATAAGAAACATTAACACTGTACAGAACCAACATAGCCCAGATCCAATGGATTAAAAAGTGGTCAACAGACGCAAAAATAATTGTAAATAATTTCTATAAACCCATGTTCAAATACATTACCCTCCTTTAATTCTTTATTGATCGACTCCCATATCAGTCGCCCCATTGCCTTGCCTGAGATCGATGTCACTTTTTAAAAATTGGCACAGCATTAGCTTTCTTCCAGGCTGCTAGGACTTTCCTAGCGCTCCAAGAGTTATTGAAAATCAACATTAACAGTCCAGCATGCTCCTTACACGGCTGCTTTAAAATCCTTGGATGCAAGTTATCTGGATCTGCTGATTTTAAAGGATTTAACTTCTGTAGCTTTTGTTTAACATCCTCCTGATACACTGGAGGAATGAACAGAGTGTTATCATCACCATAGGGTGAGACTATATGATCTGTTTTTCCCAAATACAAAACAGAAATATTTATTGAACACTTCTGCTCTTCCTGCATTATTATTGATATTTCGATCATTTCCATCTAAGCATGGACCGATATCATTGTCAGGATACTTTTGGATCTTAATATAATTTAAAAACTCTCTCTTGTTGCCATTAACTTTGCTGGCCATAGAGTTCTTATTGTGTCCCTTTGCTTCCCTTATCAATTTTCTAAAAACTAGAACAATCAAGCAGAGATGAAGGCCTCTCACCATAGCACACATACCCCTCTCTGCAGTAGAGACCCATAGCACAGTGGTGAGGTGCTGGGGTCAGCACTAACTTAGGGTATGTCTACACTACCTGCCGGATCGGCGGGTAGCAATCAGTTTATCGGGGATCGATCTATCACGTTTCATCTAGACGTGATAGATCGATCCCCGAATGTGCTCCGTTGACTCTGGAACTCCATCAGGACAAGTAGCGGTAGTGCAGTTGACAGGGGGAGCCATGGACTTTAATCCCGTGCCACGAGGACGGGAGGTAAGTCGAAATAAGATACATCAACTTCAGCTACACTATTCCTGTAGCTGAAGTTGCGTATCTTACATCGACCTCGCCCCCTAGTGTAGATCAGGCTTTAGACAGGAAAGCATGCTCTGTTGAGCTTATCAACGGGGTCTCTGCAGCATCAACAGTGTAATGGAGGTTGGAGTTACCTGAGCACACAACACTGGCATCTTCTGCATAATTGTAGTTATGGTCTCCTCAAGGCCTAGCCCTGCCCTTGGAGACAGCAGCTTCTGCCCCTCTGCAGTTAACATCAGCCAGCCAGGGATGGTCAGATCCTTGTCCAAACTAAGCCCCATGTGGCACTGATAACGCCGTCCCACAGCCAAGAACACAACTCAAGAATCGTGTAAGTCCCAGCTGCCATCACACCCAGTAACCCACTACTGGTTATGAAACACCTCAGCTCTCCCAGCGCAGCAATTGTGGCCATTCACTAGCTGAAGCAAAGACACTTCTGAGATGCCTGAGCCTTCAAACACCCAAGGGAATAAACACTCAGGGAGGTTCCTGTGCCTCTGGTTGCTAGAGATGCTGCGGAACATAGCGCCTTCCACTGAGGGATCTGAATGGGTTCCACACACAGCAACTGCCTGTCCCGGGCTGAATCACCACCACTGACATCCAGCTCTCATGGTGATCCCTGAGCTGCTCCCTGCAGCACATGACGTTAGCACCACACTGGACTATTGGGATCCGCACTGACTGCGAGGGTAGCGTGCCCCCTACTGAACCTCCATGCCACTCCCTGCAGCTCAGGCACATAGAAGCGTGCAGGGGATATGAGATCGGCACCAACACCATGGGAAGAGCACCATTTTGGGGCACTAGGATCAGCGCTGGCTCAGACAGGAGAGCTAGGTGTGTGCTGAAAGATTCCCAGTCCAATCCCTGCGCCAGCCACAGTAACATCATGGAGGGTTACCTGAGCACACAACGCCGGCATCTTCCCCGTGGTGACAGTTATTCTCTCCCCAAGGCCGAGTCCTGCAACTGGAGAGGGCAGCTTCTGTCCCTGTGCAGTGAACGTCATCCAGCCAGATTCGGTCTGACCCTCGCCCAAATCGAGCTCCACCTGGGGCTGATAACACGGTCCCACAGCCCAGCTGCCTGCACACGACTCCAGCATCAGTTATGTCCCAGCCGTCATCACACACAGTTCCCCAGAGCTGGTTGTGAAGCACCTCGACCCTCCCAGCACAGCGACTTGGACCGTTCACCAGTCGGAGCGAAGTCAACTCTGGAATGTCTGAGTCTGCAAATGCCCGAAAGGAATAAACACTCAGGGAGATTCCTGTGCATCTGATCACTAGTGACCCTGGGGAATGTGGCGGCTCTCATTGAGAGGTCTGAACAGCCTCTGCAACTGCCTGTTTATTCCCCACCACTGACATGCAGTCACCTCTGGAGTGGAACAGGGCAGCTGAGAAATCAGGCACAGAAACTCACGAGTGTAGTAGAGGAAGTGAGGAAGAACCCTGTCTCCAGTCACAGCAGTGGGGGATATTACAGGTTCAGGAGTAATTAGCTGAGTTGGAAATCACCTGGAGTGACGGGGATAGGAGCCCCACACTTCATAAAGGGGTCCCAGGTTTCTACTGCCCTTGAGCAGCTGCAGGCTCCATTCGACCCTAAATCCCACAAATGGGATCTTCGTTACCCAGCGCCCCATTGTGCTGTAGTGAGGCAGGGGGATCAGAGCAATCAGAGATGTGGAGGGTCTCTCACTGAGGCGTACATACTGCTCCCTGCAGAGCAGGCCCTAAGTGCTGTGCTGGGGCACTGGGGCCAGCACTGACTGCGAGGGGAGAGCACCCCCTACTGAACACCCATCCTGCTCCCTGCAGCACAGGCATGGAGAACTATGGGGGAAATGGGGTCAGCGCTGACTCAGACAGAAGAGCTGGGTCTCTGCTAAAAGCTTCCCAGCCTGATCCCTGCACCACCCACAGTGACATGATGGATGCAAGTTACCTGAGCACACAACACCGACATCTTCTCTATGGTTACAGTTATTCTCTCCCCAAGGCCGAGCCCTGCAATCGGAGAGGGCAGCTTCTGTCCCTGTGCAGTGAACATCATCCAGCCAGATACGGTCTGATCCTGGCCCAGATCGAGCTCCACCTGGGGCTGATAGTGCTGTCCCACAGTCCAGCTGCCTGCACACGACTCCAGCATCAGTTATGTCCCAGCTGTCATCACACACGGTTCCCCACTGACGGTTGTGAAGCACCTCAACCCTCCCAGCGCAGAGACTCGGGCCGTTCACCAATCGGAGCTGAGCCACTTCTGAAATGCCTGAGTCTGCAAAGCCCCAAGGGAATAAACACTCAGGGAGGTTCTTGTGCATCTGATCACTAGTGATGCTAGGGGAAGTAGCACCTCCCAGTGACAGGTCTGAATAACCTCTGCAACTGCCTGTTAGGGGTTCACTCCCCACTAGGGCTGTCAATTAATCACAGTTAACTCAGTCTCAGAGTAGCTGATCAATCTGGAGTCTGGTGGCACTTTAAAGATAATTATGCCCAAATAAATCTGTCAGTCTTTAAGGTGCCACCAGACTCCTTGTTGTTTTTGTGGATACAGACTAACACAGTCATCTTATGATACTTGATCCATCTGGGTGCAGGGTCACATGGCTGCTGTCCCCACCCCCGAGCTGCTGCTTGGTTTATACCTAGGATGTTCATTTCCCCCCACACACACACTGTCGGCAGTTACAGGTTGTGTCTGGTGCTGGGCCTGTTTCTCCAGCCGTGAGGAGGTAAGTGAGCATCAACACCAGAAACAGAAAGGATAGAGGAGGTTCGAGGAAAATGTCATTCTCAGAAAGTGCGGGATACCTGAAACATTTTATTTCAAACTAGGGCTGTCGATTAATCGCAGTTAACTCACGTGATCAACACAAAAAAGTTAATCACAATTTAAAAAATTAATCGCAGTTTTAATCTTTAGTGGGGTGGGTACCCCGCTCCATGAGGGAAAGGGCTGAGACAGACCAGAGAGGCTGCACAAACCAGCAGCCAATCACTGAAGGCCTGTGGAGAGCCAATCAGGGCCAAGGAAGAGGCAGCCAATCAGGGTCGGGCTGGGTCCTATATAAAGGCTGCCTAGCAAAGGAGAAGGCAGTCTCTCCCTGACTAGCAAGGGAGGACTGGCTGCTGAGGAAAGGAGGTAGCACTTTAGAAGAGCAGTGCTGGGGAGGATCCAGAAAGCAGAGAAGAGCTCCGACCTGGTAACCTGCCAGTCTGCAGCCCCTGCTAAAAAGGGTCGACAAGGTGCACAGGATCAAAGAGGAAGTGGCCCAGGGAAGATAGGCGGACAAGAGGGGAGAGAAGGAGGGCAGAGAGAGGCTGCCACTAGAGGGTCCCTGGGTCAGGACCCAGGGTAACGGGTCGGCCTGGGTCCCCACCTTGCACAGCACCTGGCCACGGAGGACTGTGCAGACAGACTGAAACTTGCCTCTGACGTGAGAGGCTAGACTTGGGGGTTGTGGTTGGTCACTGAAGCAGGTGCAAGCTGAAGGCTGTTGTTAACCCCCACACACACTTCCCCGGAAAGGGGTGCGAGTGGAGTAGTGGGCACTGCCAGAGGGCAGTGTCCTAGAGCAGACACTGCTGAGCAGGGAGCAACGTGATTCCCAAACCAGCAGAGCAGATAACAGGCGAGACACCACACACAGAGCGCGCTCGGTAGCTGACAAGAGCTAATCCCTGGAGCAACCAGCAGGAGGTGCCAGCGGTGGTGAGTCCTGACCCCGTCACATAATCGCACGGTTAAACAATAGAATTCCAATTGAAATGTATTAAATATTTTGGATGTTTTTCTACATTTTCCAGCATATTGATTTCAATTACAACACAGAATACAAAGTGTACAGTGCTCACTTTATATTATTATTTTGGTTTACAAATATTTGCACTGTAAACATGATAAAAGAAATTGTATTTTTCAATTCATCTCATAAAAGCACTGGAGTGCAATCCCTTTCTCGTGTAAGTGCAAAATACAAATATAGATTTCTTTTGGTTGCATAACTGCACTTAACAATGTAAAACTTAGAGCCTACATGTCCATTCACTCCTACTTCTTGTTCAGCCAATCGCTAAGACAAACAAGTTTGTTTACATAAATGGGATTTAATGCTGCCTGCTTCTTATTTACAATGTCCCCAGAAAGTTAGAACAGGCGTTCGTATGGCACTTTTGCAGCTAGTATTGGAAGTTATTTACATGCTGGATACGCTAACCATTCATATGCCCCCTCATGCTTCGGCCACCATGGTGATAATGTGTTAATTTAATTTGTGACTGAAATCCTTGGGGGAGAATTGTGTATCTCCTGCTATGTATTGTAATTGAATTCAATGTATTTGAAAATGGAGAAAACATCCCTCCAAAATTAAAATAAATGGTAATCTATTATTATGCAAAGGCACGATTAATATGCATGCTTAATCACGATACTTTTTTTTTCACTTAACAGCCCTACTCCCCACTACAGCCATGCAGCCACTTCTGGGGTGGAACAGGCCAGCTGAGAGATCAGGCACAGAAACTCATGGGCTGTGTAGGAGAAAAAGTGAAGAAGAACCCTGTCTCCAGTCACAGCAGTGGAGGATATTACAGGTTCAGAGGTAATTAGCTGAAATGGAAATTACCTGGAGTGGCAGGGGTAGGAAACCCACATAAAGGCACCACTGAGCATCTGCAGGCTCCATTTGACCCCAAATCGCACAAAGGGTATCTACAGTTACACAGAGCCCCATTGTGCTGTAGCGGGGCAGGGGAATCAGAGCGATCAGTGATGGGGAGGGTCTCTCACAGAGGTGCATGCACTGTTCCCTGCAGCGCAGGCCCTAAGTGCTGTGCTGGGGCACTGGCTCAGTACTGACTGCGAGGGGAGAGTGCCCCCTACTGACCCCTCATCCTGTTCCCTGCAGCTGAGGCCTGTAGAACTGTGTGGGGAAAATGGGGTCAGCACTGACACCATGGGAAGAGCAACACTTATTGTGACCCCGAACCGGCTCCCTGCATTACAGGCCCTTTGCACCATACTGGGGCACTGGGGTCAGCGTTGACTCAGACAGGAGAGCTGGGTCTGTGCTGAAAGCTTCCCAGCCCAATCCCTGCACCACCCACAGTGACATGATGGATGGAAGTTACCTGAGCACTCGACACCAGCATCTTCTCCATGGGTACAATTATTCTGTCCCCAAGGCTGACCCCTGCAATCGGAGAGGGCAACTTCTGTCCCTGTGCAGTTGACATTATTCAGCCAAATATGGTCAGATCCTCGCCCAAAGTGAGCCCTGATGGGGGCTGATAGCGCCATCCCACAGCTCAGCTGCCTGCACACAACTCCAGCATCCTGTAAGTCCCAGCCATCATCACACACGGTTCCCCACTTCTTGTTATGAAACACCTCGACTCTCCCAGCGCAGCGACGCAAACCGTTCACGAGTCGCAGCGGAGTCATTTCTGAGATGCCGGCGTCTCTAAACACCCAAGGGAATAAACATTCAGGGAGTTTCCTTTGCATCTGATCTCTCCTGTCGCTGGGGAACAGTAGCACCTTGTGCTGACTGGTCTGACCGGTCTCTGCACACAGCCACTGCCTGTCAAGGGCTCCCAACCACTGACCAGCCTAATCACTTGGGCAGTGTCTGTCCATTCCCCTCCCAGCCAGCTCTCACTTAGTTAGGCAGACTGGACGGCAGTCTGACCTACTGCTCCCACTAGAGCACTTAAAAAGATCACCCCCTGCACTGCTGGCAGGAACCTCCTGGGGAGCAGATTTATACCCTCACTCCTGGTGCTGGTATTCGCTCCAGTGCGATACTGTGCAGTGCTGTGGGCCAGACACTGGCAAAAGCATCTTTTGTGATTGGGAGCTGAACACAGTCACCCAAGTCATTGGTGGTTGTCTTAGCCTGACATCAGCATCAAATTTACATGTGTTGGCTCCATAGCTCCCTGAAAACGTCACCCAGAGTCCATCCCCCTTAGAACTGCCTGGAGCGCAGGGACGCCTGGCAGGAAACCGCTGTGCACCAGGCTGACAATGGTTCTGACCAGTGCAGAGGCAATGCACACTTCCTACAAGCAGATTGGGCCCCTCCCGAAGCAAACACCTGCCCCTGCGGTTCCTGCTGACTTGCCACAACTGACTTGGTAACATCATTTTCTGGCAGCCGTTGCTGCACTCATGTCTAGTGCTGCCAGTCCAGTATCAGTCTCAGATGAATGATGGCAGAGCTGGGCTGACAGCTGTGTCCTCACAGAGGGGCAACAACTCAGGGATACAGAGACTGGCTTGTTGATGAATTTCAGAAGCCCTAACCTGTACTGGCCCATTTATAGCCTGGGACGCAGATCCTGGTCTAGGCTTAATGGGCCCCTTCCTGGACTGGCCAGAAGCTTAGCTTGATCTTCTCAGTGTGCCTGTCGGGCAGCAATACAGACAGTCACACGTGGTGGAGGAGAGCCACTTCCCAGCATACCCTGGGATAGGTGTTTTGCTCATGGTTTTACCTGTTTCTGGCATTAGTCATTAGGGCCAGCGCAACTGCAAATGGAGAGCGCCCCTGAGGCAGGGCAGTCACCCTGCTCTGGCCCTGAAAGGGTTAAAAGCCAGCCCTTGGGAGGGCTGGGGCTGAGAGCCAATAAGTATAGGCTGATTGGGAAGGCAGCCTCAGGGACCACGTGCAATTACGTGACAGCTGGCCCTATAAAAGGGCTGTGAGCCAGGAGCTGGGGCAGTCTCTCTCCAGCTTTGGAGAGAGAAGGACTGATAGCTCGGGGAACAGAACAGAACAGAATAGAACAGAGCTGGGGAGCTCCAGCCTGGCAAATCCCCAAGCTGTGGGCCTGTTTAAAGGCCAGAACAGGTACTGGGGTTGCAGAGGCTGCAGCCTGGAGTTAAGCAGAGGTAACTGGTCTAACCCTCTTGCCAACGGTGAGTGACCTTTTACAGACTGTGGTTTGCCCCAGTGAGCGGAGGCTAGATGATGACTGGCAGTAGCCACTGAGGTAAGGTGGGTGTAAAGGGTGGGGGTTCCCCCGGGAGGGGAGGCCCAGTGTGTGGGGATACTGCAGTGGGTAGAACCCCAGGGTATGGGGCACCGGGGTCCGGGAGAGACACAGGAGTCTGAGGCAAGCGAGACATTGACCAACAGAGGGTGCTCCGAAGGCTGAAGAGCTAATTCCCAAGATGACCAGCAGGAGGCACTGCGCCGGGAGTCTACCTTCATTACAGCCCCCTACTGACACCCCCTACTTGCAGCACAGGCCCCCCTAGCACCGCACTAGGGCATTGGGGCCAGCACTTTCATCAAGGGGAGAGCATGAGCGTCCCCTACTGAGCCTCCACACTGCTCCCTGCAGCACAGGCCCATAGAACCACACAGAGGAATTAGGGTCAGCAGAGACTGAGAGGAGAGCGCTCTCTACTGCAACCAACATGCAGGGAGGTAAATGAAGGTTACCTGAGCACACAACACCGGCATCTTCTCCATGGTTACAGTTATTGTCTCCCCAAGCCCGAGTCCTGCAATTAGAGAGGGCAGCTTCTGTCCCTGTGCAGTGAATGTCATCCAGCCAGATACGGTCTGATCCTTGCCCAAATCGAGCTCTTCCAGGGGCTGATAACGCCGTGCCACAGCCCAGCTGCCTGCACACAACTCCAGCATGAGTTATGTCCCAGCTGTCATCACACACGGTTCCCCACAGCTGGTTGTGAAGGACCTCAACTCTCCCAGCGCAGCGACTTGGGCCGTTCACCAGTCGGAGCTGAGCCACTTCGGAGATGCCAGAGGCTGGAAACACCCCAAGGGAATAAACATTCAGGGAGGTTCCTGTGCATCTGATCACTAGTGATTCTGGGAACATAGCGCCTCTCACTGATAGGTCTGAACAGCCTCTGCAACAGCCTGTTAGGGGTTCACTCCCTGTCAATTTATTGCAGTTAACTCACGCAATTAATTCAAAAAATTAATTGTGATAAAAAAATTAATCATCATTAAACACAGTTTTAATCACACTGTTAAAAAATGGAATACCAATTGAAATACAGCAAATGTTTTGGATGTTTTTCTCTGTTTCCAAATATATTGATTTCAATTACAACACAGAATACAATGTGTACAGTTCTCCCTTTATATTATTACAGTCAAGGTTGTTTTATCCGGCATTAAATGCCAGTTAACTGAGAGGAAGGGAGTTTGGGTGCGGGACGGAGTGCAGAGCTGGGGGTTGGGCTGCGGGAAGGGGTGTGTATCATGGGCTTTGGGAGAAAGTTCGGGTGCAGGAGAGAGCTTGGGGCAGGCAATTGGGGTGTGGGATGGAGTGCGGGGTGCCCGATCCTGGGGCCACTCACCTCGGGCGGCTCCCTGGAAGCAGCAACTTGTCCCAGCTCTTCCCAGGTGGAGGTGCAGCAGGGGGCTTGGCGCACTCCCTCCACCCGCAGGCACTGCCCTCGCAGCTCCCATTGGCCATGGTTCCCAGTCAATGGGAGCTGTGCAGCTGGCACTGGGAGGGGGCAGCACACAGAGCAGCCTGACGCACCTCCTCCACTTTGGAGTAGCTGGAGCCTGGGACAGGTCACCACTTGTGTTGAGCCATCCGACGTGAGTGGCTCCTGAATCCAACACCCTGCACCCCCTCCCATGTACTAAGCCCCCTCCTACACTCAAAGTCCCTCCCAGAGCCCTTGCTCTGCACCCCCTTCTGCGCCCCAACCTCCTGCCGGCCCCGTGCCAACCGGACTATGAACTGGCATTTTAATGAAGATCAGAAATGCTGATTTATAGAGCTTTCCAGTTGGTGTAGTGTTGGATAAAATAGCTTTTACTTATTTTGGATTACAAATATTAGCACTGTAAAATGGTAAAAGAAATAGTATTTTTCAGTTCACCTCATACATGTACTGTAGTGCTATCTCTTTACTGTGAAAGTGAAACTTACAAATGTAGATTATATTATTTTTTGTTAAATAACTGCACAGTTACTTCTTGTTCAGCCACTCTCAGACAAACAAGTTTGTTTACATATACGAGAGATAATGCCGCCTGCTTCTTATTTGCAATGTCACCCGAAAGTGAGAAGTCGCGTTCACTTGGCACTTTTTCAGGTGGCATTGCAAGGTATTTATGTGCCACACATGCTAAATATTCATATGCCCTGTCGTGGGGCAGCTGCCCTACTCCCTGAGGATTTAGCCTGCAGCAGGCCAGAGCATATGCGTAGGCAGGAAGCCAATCAGAGAAGGACTTATTGGGAGACAATCAGGGCCCAGATTGGAGGCAGCCAATCAGGGCCAGGCTCAGCCCTATAAAAAAGCTGCTCAGGGAGAGGAGAGGCATTCTGTCCCAGGCCTTCCCAGAGGGGAAGGTCTGTCTCCAGAACCGAGAGACTAGCACCAAGGACAGCGCAGTGCTGGGCAGGCCCTGGGGAACAGAAGGGAACTCCAGCCCGGTGTCTGCTAGGCTGCAGGCCCTGAGGGGAAGGGCCTAGCTGGTGCGAGGAGCCGAAGGAGAAATGGCCCAGGGACATGGAGAGATGGAGGGCGAGAAGAAGGGCAGGATGGCTGCCACTAGAGGATCCCTGGGTTGGGACCCAGAGTAGTGGGCGGGCCTGGGTCCCCCCTTCCCCCTTGCCTTACACCCGGCTGATGGGAGTGGCCATCTAGGGCTGCACCAACACCCTGCCAAGAGGGGTATGACTTTGGGGTGCAGTTGCCCACATTGTCCGGGGTGCAGGGAGACAGCTAATTGACTCCCCACCCCCAGCTGAGGATGGACTAAGGGGCACTGCCGGAGGGTGGTGGCTTGAAGAGGGTGCCACAAAGTTGGGAGCAACACAGGTCAAGACAAGCAAACTCTGGGAGAGACGACGCATGGGACACCACCGGGAGGGGGCGCTCTAGTGGACTGAGCTAATTCCCGGAGTCACCAGTGGGAGGTGCTGTGGTGGTGAGTCCCAATACCATTACAGGCCCCTTCATGCTTTGGCCACCATTCCAGACAACATGCTTCCATGCCGATGAAGCATGTTGATGAAGCACTGGAATGGGTTACCTAGGGAGGTGGTGGAATCTCCATCCTTAACGGTTTTTAAGGCCAGACTTGACAAAGCCTTGGCTGGGATGATTTGGTTGGTCCTGCTTTGAGCAGAGGATTGAACTAGATGACCTGCTGATGTCTCTTCCACACCTAATATTCTATGATTCTATGATGCTCATTTAAAAAAGTAATGCGTTCATTTAATTTGTAACTGAAATCCTTGTGAGGCAAATTGTGTTTCTCCTGCTATGTATTTTACCTGCATTCTGCCATATCTTTCATGTTACAGTAGTCTCTGATTATGACCCAACAAATGTTGTTCGTTGTAAGAACACTTTCACTGCAGTTCCGTAAAACACAAAGAAGGTACCAATGAGAAATCTCTAAAGCTAGCTACAGCACTCGACCCAAGGGTTAAGAATCTGAAGAGCCTTCCAAAATCTGAGATGGATGAGGTGTGGACCATGCTTTCAGAACTCTTAAAAGAGCAACACTCCAATGCGGAAACTACAGCACTTGAACCACCAAAAAAGAAAATCAATCTTCTGCTGGTGGCATCCGACTCAGATGATGAAAACAAACATTTGTCAATCTGCACTGCTTTAGAATGGTATCGAGCAGAACCCATCATCAGCATGGACATATGTCCTCTGGAATAGTGGTCAAAGCATGAAGGGACATAGGAATTTTTACCTCATATGGCACATATATATTTTGCAACGCTGGCTACAACAGTGCCATGTGAATGCCTGTTCTCACTTTCAGGTAACATTGTAAACAAGAAGCAGCACAGCGCGTTATTCCTGCAATAGTAAAACATAAACTTGCTGTCTGATGGTTTAGCTGAATGAGATATAGGACTGAGGGATTGGGTAAGATCTAACATTTTACATGTATTCCTTATTGATTGGCGTATTATTTGTAAAAATACTCCATTTTAAGTCTCACATTCAGAAGAGCTGACACTATTTGGCTTGTACGAAGTGAATGACAAATAACCGTTTTCTGTTGTTTTTTTTCAGTAAAATTTGTACTTAATAATAATGAGCACAGTTAACACTTTGAAATTCTAGTGTAATGGAATCAGTAGAAAACATCCAAAAATAAGAAACAACTTTCTGTATTTGTTACGGAGCAATTAACTGCGTGATTAATCTTTAATCGCACAAATTAATCACAATTAAGTTTTTTAACAGTGAAAGCCTACTCCCCACCAACTACCATGTAACCACCTGTGGGGTGGACAGAGTATGAGGCGGGCACAGAAACCATGGGCCGTGTAGGAGAGGAAGGAGGAAGATCCCTCACTCCGTCACAGCAAGTGGGGGATATCCAGGTTCAGAGGTAATTAGCTGAGATGGAATCACCTGGAGTGGCGGGGATAGGATCCCAACTTCATAAAGGGATCCCGAGTAGTTGAAGTCTTCATTCCATGTCACATCCACAAATGGGTTATACGTTACCCCAGCGTCCCGTTGTGCGAGCAGGGGCAAGGGGGATCAAAGCTATCGCGACCAGGGAGTCTCTCACAGGGGTCGCACACGCTACTGTGCCTGCAGTGCAGGCCCTAAGTGCTGTGTGGGGCAGTAGGACAGCACTGAATTTGAGCGGAAGAAGTGGCCTCTACCTGAGCCCCGCCCTGCTCTCTGCCAGCAACAGGCATGAAGAAACTGTTTGGGGAAAGTGGGGTCACATGATAACCATAGACGAAGCGCACTACTGTGACCTGAACCGCTCCCTGCCGACAGGCCTTAGCCCCATGTCGGGCTATGGAGTCCGCAGCCTTGGATCCGACGAGGAGACTGGTTGCTGAAGCTTCCACCGCATCCCTGCACACCCACGTAACTGAGATGGATGGAAGGTTACCTAGGCAGCTCCGAACCGCACTTCTCCGTGGTCGTATTGCTCCCAACAGGCCGGCCCCGCAATTGGAGAGGGCAGCTTCTGTCCCGTGCAGTTGAACATTTATTCAAGCCAAATATGGTGCGATCCGGCCCAACAGCGGCCCCTCTGGGCTGATACGCGTCCCACAGCCCAGCTGCCTGCACACACTCCAGCTCTTGTAAGTCCCAGGCCATCATCACACACGTTCCCACTTCTGTTTATGAAACACCTCGACTCTGCCGCTTGCAGCGCTCGACCATTCACCGTCGGAACTGACGCGCACTTCTGACATCGCGGAGTCCCTGTAAACACCCAAGGGAAGAAACACGTCAGGGAGTTCTGTGCAACTGATCTCTCCGTCGTGGGGGCAACGTAGCCCTTGGTGACGGTCTGACTGGTCTTGCGGCCCACCACCACTGCTGTAGGGCCCAACCACTAAACCAGTGCTAATCACTGGGCAATGGCTGAAGTTGTCACTACCTCCCCAGGCAGCTCTCACCTAGTTAGGCGACTGGATGGCAGGTCTGATCCACTTGTCCCACTAGAGCCACTTACTAGACAAAGACACCCCCCCCACACATCCAAACACACATAGCTGCAGGGAATTTCTCCTGAGAGCAGATTAAAAAAAAAAAAAAAAAAAAAAAACCTGCCACTCCGGCGCTATTGCGGTTTATTGACATGAACTGTTGACCAATGTTAGATCATGGTGCCACCAAGTCCTATGGTGCAACAGGTTTGTACGAGAGGGCCAGTGGGGCAGCACGCGACATAAAAGCTCTTGGGGCTTGGGAGCTGACCATGCCACCTCTGCGTCATATGGTTTGCCATAGCCTGATAGCGCAACCATTTACATGTGTTGGTTGTCTATAGCTCCTGGAACCATCACCCAGCTCCATACCCCCCTTCAGAACTGCTGGAGCCAACGGTCGCGGCTGCATGGAATACGCTGTTGCAACACGCTGAACATGGTTTCGACCCAGTGCAGAGGCCAATGAACACTTCCTACAAGCGATGCGGCCCTCCTGAAGCAACACACCGCCCTGCAGTTCCACACTTGCCCATGACTAGTCTATGTGATTTCCAGCCAGTACCAGTTCAGATGAAACTGATGCGAAAGCTTGGCTGACAGCTGTTGTCCTCCAACAGGGCAGCAACCTGGATAGAGAGGACGACATACCTGACGAAACAGAGACTGCCATGGCTATGGATTTTCGACCCCTTTATCCAACCCCCCCGCTCCCTGTCCCCGACTACCCTCCTGACCCCTATCCACATCCCCCGCCCCCTGACAGGCCCCCAGGACTCCTACTCCCAATCCTCCCTGATCCCCATCCCCTGACTGCCACTCCACAACCTCCACCCCATCCAACCACCCCCTCCTCCGACTGCCCCCAAAACCCCCCACTCCCTTACCCAACCCCCCCGCTCCCCACCCCTTACCAGCAGTAGGAGCTCGCAGCTGCAACACCTGGCCAGAGCCAGCTGTGCTCCCCATGCTGCCCAGTGGGAGTGGCAAGCCAGAGCGCGGCCCGCATGGCGGCGGGGCAAGGGGGAGGAGCTGGAGACTAGGCTTCCCAGCCAGGAGCTCAAGGGCCAGGCAAGACGGTCCCGCGGGCTGGATGTGGAATCAAAAGTGAATCTAAAAACTACACCATGATCCCTGGTTTCCCAGTTCAACACAGGGCACACAAATCTAGTAGTGTAACACTTAACCTCAAGATTTAATATATAGTCCACTGGCTCTTTAAAAAAAAAAAGATATCAAAATACAGCATTTTCTTTTGGTTGTTCCCTTACCACCACATACATTGATTTTCACTTGCCTTTCTAGCCAAACACAGTCCATTTACTATAGTCATGAGGATGCTAGAAACACCATTAAAATAAACAGAAATAAGTTGATTTCTATTACACTTCAGAGCATAAAATCCTATTCTGAAATTCACAAAGTTCACTGGAGGGGAAAACAGGTAGTAAGTGTCAAAGTCAGTCATATAAGCAATTTAACACTAGCACCCAAAGTATGCTAAGACCTATTTGCAAGGAATGTACATACAATATGTAGACATTAAAAAAAACCTAGGTCCTCAAAGAAAAGTAGTAATAAAATAAATTATTTCTAAAAGTTAGATCTAGAAACATGAAAAGTGAAAGAACAGCTGGACATGCACAAGTCCATGACCGGACCTAATGCATCCAAGGGTGCTGAGGGAGTTGGCTGATAATAGCCATTATCTTTGAAAACTCATGGTGATCAGGGGAGGTCCCAGACAACTGGAAAAAAGCAGATATAGTGCCCATCTTTATAAAAGGGAAAAAGGAGAATCTTTGGAACTACAGACTCATCAGTCTCACTTCAGTCCCAGGAAAAATTATGGAGCAAATCTTCAAGGAGAGGAAGGTGATCAGGAACAGTCAACATGGATTCACCAAGGGCAAGTCATGCCTGACCAACCTGATTGTCTCCTATGATGAGATAACGGGCTCTGTGCATATGGGGAAAGAGGTGGACATGATATATCTAGACTTCAGCAAAGCTTTTGATACAGTCTCCCACAACTTTTGCCAGAAAGTTTTAAAAATATGGATTGGAGTATAAAGCGGCTAGAAAGCTGGCTAAATCATCTGACTCAACAGGTAGTGATCAACGGCTCGATGCCTAGTTGGCAGCTGGTATCAAGTGGAATGCCCCAGGGGTCTGTCCTGGGGCTGGTTTTGTTCAACTTCATTAATGATCTGGATGATGGGATGGATTGCACCCCTCAGCAAGCTTGCGCATTGCGCTAAACTGCGAGGGAGTCATAGATAAACTGGAGGGTAGGGATAGGGTCCAGAGTAACCTAGACAAATTGGAGGACTGAGCTAAAAGAAATCTGATGAGGTTCAACAAGGACAAGCAGAGTCCTACACTTAGGACGGAAGAATCCCATGCACTGCTACAGACTGAGGACCAACTGGCTAAGTGGCAGTTCTGCAGAAAAGGACCTGGGGATTACAGTGGACAAGAAGCTGGATATGAGTCAACAGTGTGTCCTTGTTACCAAGAAGGCTAACGGCATATTGAGTTGCATTAGTAGGAGCACTGCCAGCAGATTGAGGGACGTGATTATTCCCCTCTATTCCACACTGGTGAGGCCACATTTGGAGTATTGCGTCCAGTTTTCAGCCCCCCACTACAGAAAGGATGTGGACAGATTGGAGATTCCAGGGGAGGGCAATGAAAATTATTAGGGGGCTGGGGCATGTGATTTACGAGGAGAGGCTGAGGGAACTGGGCTTATTTAGTCTGCAGAAGAGAAGAGTGAGGGGGGGATTTGATAGCAGCCTTCAACTACCTGAAGGGGGGTTCCAAAGAAGACGGAGCCCGGCTTTTCTCCGTGATGCCAGATGACAGAACAAGG
>NC_133779.1:7973655-8000887 GCF_003597395.2 Chelonoidis abingdonii | reverse complement strand
TCCACCTCACCGCTAGGGTACCCCAGCATATTACATGTATTACATTTGTTCTTCACCTGCAGGTATTTAGAGAATTGGAATATTTACATGCAGAAAATCCATTAAACAATGCCCATAGAAGGTACTTCAATTTAGATAAGATCATATATCTAAGAGAGCGTTAATCTCCAAAAAGCCCTAACAAGCGTGAGCAAATGTATCTATTGAGGAAAGGAACGGGTGTAATTGAATATCATCTTGCCCAGGATAAAAAGAAAGTGTCTGCGTTCAAGGTCAAGAATCAACGCACTATGCTAAGTACAAAGAAAACTGCTTTCAGCCCAGCTGGCTGTGGAAACAAAAAATATATAGACAAGGCGAACAAAGGCCAATACAAGTTACAGAACTGAGATTACATTTGCAAAGCTAACTGTCCAGTAAGATCCAACAGTGTGCTTTGTGACCCTGGAGCTGTGTGGTGGGTGAACCCAAGAAGCCACAAGGCAGTCCGACATGGATGAATCTCTGAAAGAGACCTGCAGGAGATTCCAGGGGGTAAGAGAACACCTCCCAAGGCGGAATGTTGGAAATTCTGGACAAGCTGTATACAGGTAATCTCCGTCACCTCCCCTTCTGAACACTATACACAGAAGTGGCCAGTCTGACGACGTGTGTGAGTATGAAAGGGGCTTGGGCTGAAATGTTTTTTTCCTTGAATTAATGGAGCTTTAAAAATCAGTTATATGGTGTGTTTCTTTTCTATTCCCCAACAGATCCTGTAGTGTCAGCCTGATCACCTGACACGAGGGATAAATTGTAACAGAAATTTGTCACAGTTTGGTGAGCAATTAAGAAGGGGGAGCCTGCAAATATTACACCATCTATGTTTTACCTTGTTATTTATGTTTGCTTTGGTGTACTGTTGTGTGTATATGTTGAGAATTCATAAGTAAAAGAACCATAATAGGAAAGGAAACGCCATGTGGTTTGTTCTCCTGTTTAACCGGTTACTGTTGATTTTCTGCTCTGTTTTTTAGGCGTTGGTGTGGCAACGAATCTGAATCTCTCTTCGTAATTCCTCGGAGTGGAAGCCAGTGTGTGCGAGGAACTCTTGAGGTCGAATTGAGATCTTTCTGTCCGTCCCCTGTAGCGTCAGTTATAGAAGTGGGAAAGCTGTTAGACTGTAATTTCTTTGCTCTCTGTGTAATTTCTCTCTTCTTCTGGTTTAAGTTCGGCAACAATGGTACTTCTGGGAAACCCTCTAAAGGGTTTGGAATTGTATGTTAAGTAAATGGCCTTTGCCATGAGCCATGTGTTTTGTCAGTGACAAGCCTCATGAGGGAGGACTCGGGTAGTCTTGTGAGTAAGAATGTTAGGAAAGAGCAAGGAGGGTGGGGTAGTTAAGAAGCCCACCCTCCTAGCTAAACTGGTAGTGAACAAGTTGGTGCCATGGAAGGACGTTCGCCAAAAAGCAGATTGGCCCCGGCAGGCAACACGACATTAGAAAACAGGTTGGAAAACTTTTGAGGTGTAGTGGAAGAAGAGGAGTCAGTAAGTGTAAGCATGGGATTTCAAATACCCAGGACTTATTGAATGGTGATTTGAGTTAATAAAAGTAGTGTTGGAGATAAGCAAGTGATTAAGGGAGAGTGAGAAGTTAACTCTGTAGTTGCTGGAGAACAGCAGTTAAACTTTATAAAATTGCTAAATAAAAAATGTCTTGGGTTGGAGAATGTTTGTAAATAAATTCAGGCAAAGAATTATTGATTGCAATCTTTGATTTGCTATGAACATTTATTGAATTTGCTGAAGAATGTATACAGTGTTATGTAATTGAAACACTGCTGCCTATGAAACAAATACAGAAAATTATGGGTAATTTTTCTGTTTTGCTGCATGTTAGCAAGGTATTTGTATATTTGAGTCGAGTGGTTGTTCCCAGAGGGGTAACTCTGTTTTGTTTGTTGTCTTTTCTGATAATCAGAGAAAATGAGCCTAGCCCTTTTGAACAGATTCACATATCATGCATTTACGGCACATAGGGAATTATGTTTTGTTGTTCTTGGTTTGTGTTGGTGGTGTTATGTCTCGTGCCAAGTTGTGTGTTTGGTGTTTTCTATGGATGGTTGGTTGGAATCAGGAGAATGTGATATATCTGAGTCAATGCATTTCCTTAAGTGCAAAAAGAACTTCATTGCAAATTGTGAATTGCAAAAAATGTGTTGTTACAATTTGCAACTAAAGTCTCTTGAAAGCAAACAATGAAAGTTTAAACCACTCCCTATTGTACATGGGATCCTTTGCGATACCTCAGATTTCTAGCCAGGGGAGGGATGGTGGAAGCTTATTGGACTAGGGGTTAAATTGAATGAACTCCCAATAGTGGTGGGCTTGTCCTGGCTTGTTGCCTCCAAGTTCTGTAATAAAATTTTTTAGTGAAAGGGTATATGTGGGCATGACATGATAATAAGAACTAATTACTGTCATATGCAATGTTTATGTGTTCGTTGTTGGGAAAAGGTGTATATAGTAAAAAGTGAAGTTTCCTTTGTAGATTAAAAGAAGCCAACGAAAAAAAAAACCAAAAACAGAATAAGGTTTACTGAAATAAAAAATGCAATGCTCAGGACTAAGATAGGAACTGCTCCATCACGGTCAAGACTTGCTAACAACCAGGAAGGAGGGCTTGAATTTGCCACACATTTATAAGGTTTGCAAACAGCTGCTAGGCGCTAATGTTAATTGTTAATTTCTTTCTCACAGTAAAGAGCGCTACCAAAGACCCTAGCAGCCCTGCACTCCTTGAACAGGCGACTGATGAATGTATTAAAGGTACCAATGAAAGACTGCTCTGGTCCGCACTGAAAGCCTTATTAAGTTCCTGCTGACCCTAAAACACGTGTGATGCAAGCCTGACTGGGGACCCAAGATTCTACACTGCAAAAGACCCTCATCTGCGGGAGAATTTCTCCTACTATGTTAGCTGTTCTCCTCTAGCATTCCCCTGTGCCTTACTGACGAAGCAGGGGACAAAAGTACAGGTGACTCTAGAACGCTCTCCCTTGTCATGACAGATCTATGCATTTGCATTTTTAGAAAGCAAACCTTAAGTGGGATGCTCGTAACTCTCCCTGTAGGATGCTGCACCACGATGTGTTGCGAGAGAAGAGGAGACTCACTCCACTTGAATGCCAAAGTCCAGGAATTCCTTGACTAGAAAGAATTAGACTGACCGCTGTGAAAAAAAAGAATTATACACTGGCGGGAGAATTTGTGGACATGCTTAGGAATGTGTATTGATTGGATTTTGAGATTTATTCTACAGGTCGCTGACCATGTTTCTGGATAAATCCTTCACATTGTATTGCTCTCTCTATTGGATTTTTAAATAACAATACTGAAAGTTTGTTCTGCACTAAAAATGTTACCCGTATTGAAACCATTCAGTGACTAATAATGTAACCCCTCCATGCTATTAATTCGATGCTTTGAAAGTACCTAGATAGTTAAATAAAGGTGTATATAGTATTACCAAGGAAAGATGTATTGAATATCACTGAGGCTGGGAAGCATTGCAGGGGATCTAGTTATGTGTAGAATCAGGATTTCCTGAATGACCAAGCTGATGGCCATTCGGAGTGATCTTGAGTACAGACTTGGCCCACTGCCCTTACAGAGCATCAGAATACCACTGATCTTTGATTGGAGTACAAGTGCGACACTTTCTGTAAGGTGGGTGTCCCAGGGTGGTAATGCGCCCGATATATAGGGGATGAATGCTGTACTTATGTCCCAGAAAACGCACAGAATATTAACAAGCACATCCTGTCAGCCGAACAGGCTTTTGAACAGTGGAAGGCCCAGGAAAGGGAACCCACTATTTCTGATTCTCTCTGGAGTTGGTTACCCAACCTGGGGGGACTAGGGGAAGGCATTGTTCGCCTCCTGCTCACTGGTGTGGTGTTGTGTATCGTTACTCTTCTCTTGCTTGCTTGCTGTAAAGCATTCCAGCTCCCTAGAGCTTAATCGAATGTTATCCTTTGGATGTGAGAACACTCAGCCAAAAGTTTGTTGAGTATTCTCAAAGGAGGGAGTTGTTGGTGTCACTAGGCATAAATCTAGGTACTCGGGAAAATGGAAGACCACGAGTGTCAATAAAGCCCTCCTGCTCAGGCCTCAATGAACCATTGTTCCTCCATGTTTAACACTTTGTGTACCCTAGTGTAACCTAATGTGTTAATAGCTGTAAAATGTAATGTCAGCAGTTAGTTTTCTGATTGTAACAGCCAGTTCCCTGCTGTAATACACTGGAGCTAAATTGAAGCAAGTTTCAAGGCCACTCTTAGATACAGCATACATGTCTCTGCAGCAGAAAGGGGAGAGGGAGGGGGAAGACAAAAAAATTGAGTGAGAAAAGATATTTCAGCTGGATGGGAAAGGAGGGGAGGAGTAAAAGATCAGTTAGTCAGCAAGAAAAAGTTTTGTAGTAAACAACTGGGATATAAAAGGAAGAAATTGCTTGTTTTAGGTGTGCAGGAATTGAGAATTTTCTCCCTTGCACTTTATTTGAGCTCAAATGAACTTGTGTTTTGCTTCTCCACCCTGGTGTGTTCATTGGCGCTACGCACTCCGGGCCACGAACCGCTGTTGCTTAGCCTCTGGCACTTTGTGTCGGCAACAGGGCAGCCCTTGTCTCAGCCCCCACTTCCCCTACCTTGCGGGGGTCCAGGGCTCTTACCCAGGGGGTTCCCAGCGGCTCTGTCCCGACACATCCTCCAGCAGAGCAGGATGCTGCAGATCAGCACCACGAGGGCACCCAGGCCGAGGAGCACAGAGCAAAGTAGTCCAGGACCTGGAGAGAGAACCAGACAATGAGCTCAGCCCATCTCTGCCCGACAACCCCTGAGACCAACTCCCTTCCCACCCACAGCCCCTTGCCAAGGCTGGCTCCCTCCCCTGCCCCATAACCCCCCAGGGCCCGACTCTGTCCCCCGCATAGTAGGGTGACTATACATCCTGTTTTGGCCAGGATAGTCCCTGTTTTAAGCCTTGTCCCAGCCGTTCCGATCTTTTCAGCAAACAAGGGTATTTATCAAAAAGTAGGGTGCAGAGGAACGTTTGGGGGGCAGATGGCAATGCCAGCTCCATGCAGGGGGAGAGGCAGGGGTCGGGTGGGGGGCAGGCAGGGCTCGAGTGAGTAGCGACGCCAGCCCCAGCCTGGCATGAGGGGGAAGGCAGGACTCGGGTGAGTGGCTTGGACCAGCCCTGCACAGTGTGGGGCAGGAGGGCTTGGGCTAGCCCCATGTGGTGTTCCATTTTCCCTATGGGAAATATGGTCACCGTACCCCACAGCACCCCCCTCACACACACACACACACACACAGAGCCAGAGACAGATTAATGTTTCCTGGCACCCTGGGCCAGAGCAAGTGGGGGGCCCTCCCTACCTCTTCGGCCTGCAACCCCCCCAGGGCCCCATCCCCTCCAGTTCTGCCCATGTTCCACCCACAGTCCTGACCCATTCCACCCCCACTGCAGTCCCACAATGCATTTCACAATCCATTTGCTCCTCACTGCCCCCTCCTGCACTGCAGCCCCAAGGCCGGAGAAGCTCTGTCCCCCCCTGCCACAGTCCCAGGGCTGCAGTGGGGAGCGAGCACTCCTCCAGTCCTGGGGCCGCAGCGGTTGCCAACTTCCTACTCCCACAAAATTGAACAACCTTGGCCTGCCCCCTGCCCCGCTCCTCCTCTGAGGCCCTGCCCATGTCCCGCCCCTTCTCTGGGGCCCCGCCCCTGCTCATTCTACCCTTCCCCCTTCCATCGCTCGCTCTCCCCACCCTCACTCACTCATTTTCACCGGGCTTGCTCAGGGGGCTGGGGTGCTGGGGAGGAGGGGTACAGGCTCTTGCTGAGGGTGCAGACTCTGATGTGGCCAGGGATGAGGGATTTAGGGTGCAGCTAGGGGTTCTAGGTGATGAGGGGTTTGAGGTTTAGAAGGGTGCTCTAGGCTGGGATTGAGCAGTTCGGAGGCCAGGAAGGGGATCAGGACTGGGGCTGGGGCAGTGGGTTGGGGCCTGGGAGGAGGTCAGGGTGCAGGCTATGGGTGGCACTTTCCTCAAGCTGCTCCCAAAAGCAGCGGCATGTCCCCGCTCCATCTCCTGCACGGAGGTGTGGCCAGGAGGCTCTGCATGCTGCTCGGTCCACAGGCACCAGCCCTGCAGCTCCCATTGCCCTTGGTTCCTGGACAATGGGGGCTGCAGAGGCAGTGCTTGGGGCAGGGGTAGCGTGTGGAGCCCCCTGGCTGCCCTACGTGCAGGAGCTGGAGAGGGGACATGCCAGCTGCTTCCCGGAAGCCGCAACGAGCCTGCCAGCTCTGCTGCACAGCGAAGTCAATGGCCCTGTTAGCAGTGCTGACCGTAGCCACCAGGATCCCTTTTCAACCAGATGTTCCGGTCAACAACTGAACACCTGGTCACCCAAGCTGGGGCTTCCCCCATTCCACCTGCCTGCCATGGTGGATTCTGCCAGGGATTGAACTCAGGGCACGACGGCTTTCCCCACCCCTCTCACCTGGTGCTTCTGCTAGGGCTCTGGGCTTCTGTTGCCCCATGGCGGATTTCTGCTGGGGGTGGGGCACCCATTTTTCTGGGGCCCCCAATTGGCTGGGACCTCTGGGCACGGGGCCCCAGAAGGACCTTTGGATAATCCACCACTACCCATACCCTGACTCCCTCCTCTGCCCCACAGCCCCTATGGGGCCAACTCTGACTCCCACTCCACAGCCTCACCCTGAGGTCCCCTCCATGCCCCATCCCACAGTCCCACACAGAGCTGACTCCAGACCCCACAGGCTCTCTGCCCCCTAGATCTGTGTTCTGGATTTGCCTGCAGGGGTAACAGCCTCCAGCAACGGAGCCAGGGCTGACAGGAGAGGGAGCCCCGTGGTGGAGAAGGCTGCTCAGAGACCCAGGAGTGGTACTTCAGGCTGAGCAAGGCTGTGGGAACTGCTGGGACAACCAGGGTGTCACTCCCACCCACCCTGAATGCAGGAACATGGGCATGGCTACGACGCTGGTCACTCACCGGCCTGCCCGGCACACACCACGCTGGCCTCGGAGCCACGGCCACACAGCCTGGGACCCAGATTGCTCAGCTGACACTCGCTGATGAGAGACTCCTGGCCCGAGCAGCTCACGCCCTCCAGCCAGACGTCGCCGGCCCCGTGACCAAACTGAGCAAGCCCTGGGGCTGACAGTGCTGAGTCACAGCCCAGCTGCTTGTACACCACCCCCGCCTCCGGCAGGCCCCAGCCAGCATCACACACAGCACCCCAGGTATTGTTAATCAGCACCTCCACTCGCCCGGAGCAGGGGCTTGGGCCACTTGTCAGCCACAGCCTCAGCTGGCCCTGATCTAAAACACAAAGCACAGGGCATGAGAGGCTGTTGCCAGCCGCCAGGTGCCCGGATACACAGCACCGCATGTGGGGGGATAGGGGGTTCTGCACAGAGCAGAGAGGGGCCATTTTTATATCACCCCACCCCTGTGTGTGCACACTCACTCACAAACACACACACACTGCTCCCCCCTACACGCAATGCCACAAAAGCAGACACAAACATGCACAACCCCCATACATCCCTGTGCACACCCACACATTGCCTCAAACACACACACTGCCACATGCACACGCACTGCCGCATATGTATGCAAATATTCATAGACTGTCCCGTGCGCACCCCTTCCCACACACACCTGCACAAACACTGCCTGTCATAAGTATAAAGGAAAGAGTAGCATAAAATTCCTCCTGGGCAGCTATACTGAATCACTTCACCTGTAAGGGGTTAAGAAGCTCAAATAACCTTGTTGGCACCTGACCAGAAAGACCAATAAGTAAAGAAGATACTTTCAAATGGGGGGGGGGTTGTGCTCTCTTTGTTTGTTCCCTCTCCAGATGGAGAGAGAGACCACGCAGGTACAACATCTGAAAACCTACCTAAAATGAACCATCTAAGATTACAAAAACTGTAAGTAAGGCAAGGAAATGCATTAGGTTATCTTTTGTTTTAGCTTGTGAATATTCCCTATGCTACGAGGTAGTTTTATTTCTGTTTTTGTAACTGTGAAGCTGAGTCCAGTGGGGAGTCCTCTGTGTTTTAAATCCTTTTATTACCCTGTAAAGTTACCTTCCATTCTGATTTTGTAGGTGTGATTCTTTTACTTCTTTCTTTATAATAAAATTCTTCTTTTAAGAACCTGATTGATTTTAGTGTTCTAAAGATAAAGAGTCTGGTCTGTGTTTACACGGTATATCATTCTCAAGCCTCCCCAGGAAAGGGAGTGAAAGGGATTGCGGGGATATTTTGGGGGAAATTGGGATTCCAGGTGACCAGTCCCTGAATTTTTGGTTAAATCACTTGGTGGTGGCAGCAATACTGTCCAACGACAAGGAAAGGAAATTGTGCCATGGGGAAGTTTTTAACCTAAGCTGGTAGAATATAAGCTTAGAGGGTCTTTCACGTGGGTCCCCACATCTGTAGCCCAGAGTTCAGAGCGGGGAGGGAATCCTGACACTGCCAGAAACAGGTACAGAGACAATCACACACAAAACCCGAAATGCACACACACACCAACACACCCTAGGCTGACTCCCAGGGGTTAGCACGCTCTGCAGAGCCCCCAATCCACTTCCAGCAGCACAGGCTCCTGCACCCTGTTTGTTACCTGAGCACACAACACTGGCATCTTCTCCGGGGTTACAGCCATGCTCTCCCCAAGGCTTAGCCCTGCATTCGGTGAGGGCAGCTTCTGCCCCTGTGCAGTGAACCTCATCCAGCCACACATGGTCAGATCCTTGTCCAAAGTAAGCCCCATGTGGTGCTGATAACGCCATCCCACAGCCCAGCTGCCTGCACACGACTTCAGCCTCGGACAAGTCCCAGCTGCCATCACACACGGTTCCCCACAGCAGGCTGTGAAGCACCTCGACTCTCCCAGAGCAGGGACTTGGGCCGTTCACCAGTCGGAGCTGAGCCACTTCTGAAACACCTGAGTCTGCAAAGCCCCAAAGGAATAAACACTCAGGCAGGTTCCTGTGCATCTGATCTCTAGTGACACAGGGAACGTAGCGCTTTGAGACACAGGACTGGCTGGAGAGGCAGGCTCTGGAAATTGAAAGCAAGGAAACTGCCAGCTATTGCTTGTTTCTACTGTGTTCAGGGAAACAGGACTTTGTAAATAAATCAGACTGCACCAAAGAAACACTTGACTTGTGTAATCAATTCCTCCTCTTCCCAGAAATACCCCTCAAGGCCCCACTATGACTAATGCAACAATCCGGCAACGCTCCTCATTTAGGAAGAGCAGAGTGGGCACACGGTGGGGGGGAACCTGACTTGCTTTACAGTTAGCGAGCACTCAGCAGAGTCGGGCATGGAAAGCGTAGGGAACACTGTTCCCATTGAGCCATGGCAAGAGGGCAGGGTTGCCATCTTTCTAATCTCATAAGACTGAACGGCCCTGAAACAATTCCTAGAGCAGATGGTTTAGAAAAACATCCAATCTTGATTCAAAAATTGCCAGCGATGGAGAATCCATCACAATGCTTGGAAAATTGTTCCAGTGCTTAATTATCTCACCGTTACAAATGTAAGCCTTATTTCCAGTCTGAATTTGTAAAGCTTAAACTTCAGCCCATTGGATCGTACTATACCCTTCTCAGCTGGACAGTTTGTTCCCTGTATAGGTACTTATAGCCTGTGATCAAGTCACCTGTGATGGGGTGAGGGCACCCCATCCAGTGTGGGGTGAGTGCACCCCATGCTCTGATCCACCCTCTGTCTGAGGGCAGTGAGGCCAAATGGCTAGAGCCGATATAACTGCCTTTGCCTCCAGGACTGTACAGCCTAGTGGTCAGAGTCAATTCGGCTGCCCTCATTCTCAGGAGTAGAAAACCTAATGGTAAGGATTGATACGGGTGCCCTCTCCCTCAGGGCTGTGTGGCCCAATGGCCAGAGTCAACAGAGTTGCCCTTATTCACTGGGGGGGGCGGGGTAGGCTTTGCGGCCAGAGCCAATGGGCCACCACCTGAGGGAAAGGGGTGGCTGGAGTAGGGGGACCTGTGCCCACCATGCTCCACTGGGTCCCAGCCCAGGGCCCTAACAGTGCTGGAGCACTCCGCCACTGAGTCAGCAGGGCTCCAACCGAAATACACCAACTTCCCACAGGAATATAGCTAGTCCGCCCTGGGCTACTTCCCACCAGGCTTCCCAGTGACTTGATGTTCAGCAGCAAGACCTGGCCAGGCCCCCTGCACCTGTACAGGTCAGAGATACACTGCAGTCTTAGGGCAGGTGACACTATAAATTTGCATCAGCACAGCTCCTGCCATAACCCTTCTGATGAAGATGCTCTAAGCCAGGGGGTTTCAAACTTTTTTCATTTGTGGACCTTGAGATATTTCAAATGGAGGTGAGGAGCTGTGTCCACGGGACACGCTCTCCTGCCAGCATAGCACTTTCTACATGGGGAGTTGAGGTCGGTATAACTACGTCACTCAGGGGTGCGGATTTTTCACAGCCCTGAGCAACATAATTATACCAAAGTAATTGTGTAGTGTAACCCTGGCCGTATCTCAGTGCCTGAGGACAGCATTCCAGCAGGTGGAGGAAAAAGATGAGCCGGAAGGGAGCGTGCCAGACACGAGATGTCAGGAGAGAGGAGAATGAAATGCCCACGCAGGAAGGACAGCAGCTGCAGCAGCAGCTGCATGACTGGAAAAAGCATCCTGGAAAAGAATCCCAAACGTACTCCTTTTTGGAGGGGACTTTACGTGATCATTAAAAACTGAACAACTTATCCTTGCTGATACCAAAAGCAAGAGCATGCAGCTTACCTCAGCACATTGCCATCTTCTACAGACAGCCTGTCCACAACAGATAGGCCTCACTGAGAGGGCATGAACCCTGAACTCACTGATAATCTAGATCCAACTACGACTGATGTCTCCATGAGTGAATATAGGACTCGAGCATGCAGAGTGACAAGGAAACCTGTGTGGATGGCAGAGTACCTCGGTTCCTAGGAAGTTATTGTTTTAAATTCTCATTTAACTGGCAGTGGGGAGGGGAAAGCTCTAGCGATCAGTGCAGACAGCACCAATACCAACAGATGGGGCTGATGCTGAATCTTTATCTTAGTCTTAAGTTACAGAGAATGATTCAGAGAAGGAGCAAAGAAGCCCAGACACAGCCAGAGAATCGCTGATCATGTGACCTTCTGAAAAATGCTAAGAGCTTTGGGGTCAGGGTGGGCTGAAAAGAGACTTTGAACTGTGAGCAACGAAACTCTCTCCTTTTGTTTGATTTCGGCGGTGTTCAGTGAGACAGGACTTTGTACAGGCTTTGTAAATAACCAGGACTGCGTTGCAGAAATCCAGCAATGTCAATAACTGTCTCCCTCCTCTTACTTGATATTCCCCCACTTATACATCGCAGGATCACGTCTGCCCGCTTAGCTACAGAATCTTCAATCTCTCCTTTGAACAGAAACAATCCACTTGACCCTGAAAATTAGCTAACAGCTCAGATCAAAAAGGCGTAACGACAGTGAAAAGTAGTATTTGTAATGTATCGGGAACAAACAGAAATCCTAGCAATGGCCTAGATCCGATGCATGGCAGGGACGGTAAAATTTTCAGTAAGGATGCAGAAAAGGCAGACATGAGAGATGAATATTCCTGTTTTGCCTTTGGGAAGAAGCAGGATTACAGGTTAGGTGGATAACTATAACAGTATTTATGTACTATATGTAAGCACAATCTGAATGAGGCGAAGGACGCTTGCCTCAACATACTCTGGGGTGGGTATTTGCTCGCGATCATATGCTTGTGAATGGTGGTTGTGGTGTTTTCCCAAATTAAGACAGGTTCCTTTTGCCTTTTTATTAGATATTTTCTTTGCTATAGGCAGAGTCAGTGCTTGCAAGTTGGCAAATATTGCCTTTGCGAGGTGCACAGGGTGGTGGTTAATTTTCCCCAGTCAGTGGGGGCTTGAGCTGGTTCTGTTTTGCTTTGTTTTGTATTGTGTTTCTTCTGTTTCGTATGGACCCTGACCCTTGCTGCCGGCTCCACCTGCCAGAAGGTTGCACATATTTAGACTCTGTAGGGAGATTGACATTCTGATAAGAAACATTAACACTGTACAGAACCAACATAGCCCAGACAAATGGCTTAGAAAGTGGCCAACGGACAGCAAAAATAATTGTAAATAATTTCTATAAACCCATGTTCAATTACATTACCCTCCTTTAATTCTTATTGATCGACTCCCATATCAGTCGCTCCATTGTCTTGCCTGGGATTAATGTCAGGCTAACAGGCCTGTAATTAGCTGTAATAAGCTGAGTTATCCCTTTTACCCTTGCTAAAAATTGGCACAACATTAGCTTTCTTCCAGGCTGCTAGGACTTTCCTAGCGCTCCAAGAGTTATTGAAAATCAACATTAATGGTCCAGCATGCTCCTTGCATGGCTGCTTTAAAATCCTTGGATGCAAGTTATCTGGATCTGTTGATTTTAAAGGATCTAACTTCCGTAGCTTTTCTTTAATATTCTCCTGATACACTAGAGGAATGAACAGAGTGTTATCATCACCATAGGGTGAGACTATATGATCTGTTTTTCCCAAATACAAAACAGAAATATTTATTGAACACTTCTGCTCTTCCTGCACTATTATTGATATTTTGACCATTTCCATCTGAGCATGGACCGATATCATTGTCAGGATACTTTTGGATCTTAATATAATTTAAAAACTCCCTCTTGTTGCCATTAACTTTGCTGGCCATAGAGTTCTTATTGTGTCCCTTTGCTTCTCTTATCAATTTTCTAAAAACTAGAACAATCAAGCAGAGATGAAGGCCTCTCACCACAGCACACATACCTCTCTCTGCAGTAGAGACCCATAGCACAGTGGTGAGGCGCTGGGGTCGGCACTAACTTAAGGTAAGTCTACACTACCCGCCGGATCGGCGGGTAGCAATCGGTTTTCGGGGATCGATCTATCACGTCTCATCTAGACGTGATAGATCGATCCCCGAACGCGCTCCCGTTGACTTCGGAACTCCACCAGGGCAAGTAGTGGTAGCGGAGTCGACAGGGGGAGCCACGGACGTCGATCCCGTGCCACGAGGACGAGAAGCAAGTCGAAATAAGAAACATCAACTTCAGCTACACTATTCCTGTAACTGAAGTTGCGTATCTCATATCGACCTCGCCCTCTAGTGTAGACCAGGCTTTAGACAGGGAAGCATGCTCTGTTGAGCTTATCAACAGGCTCTGTGCAGCATCAACAGTGTCATGGAGGTTGGAGTTACCTGAGCACACAACACTAGCGTCTTCTGCATAATTGTAGTTATGGTCTCCCCAAGGCCTAGCCCTGCATTTGGAGACAGCAGCTTCTGCCCCTTTGCAGTTAACATCAGCCAGCCAGGGATGGTCAGATCCTTGTCCAAACTAAGCCCCATGTGGCACTGATAACGCCGTCCCACAGCCAAGCACACAACTCAAGAATCATGTAAGTCCCAGCTGCCATCACACCCAGTACTCCACTACTGGTTATGAAACACCTCAACTCTCCCAGCGCAGCGATTGTGGCCATTCACTAGCTGGAGCAAAGACACTTCTGAGATGCCTGAGCCTTCAAACACCCAAGGGAATAAGCACTCGGGGAGGTTCCTGTGCCTCTGGTTGCTACAGATGCTGGGGAACATAGCACCTTCCACTGAGGGGTCTGAATGGGTTCCGCACACAGCAACTGCCTGTCCCGGGCTGAATCACCACCACTGACATCCAGCTCTCATGGTGGTTCCTGAGCTGCTCCCTGCAGCACATGACGTTAGCACCACACTGGACTATTGGGATCCGCACTGACTGCGAGGGTAGCGTGCCCCCTACCGAACCTCCATGCCACTCCCTGCAGCTCAGGCACGTAGAAGCGTGCAGGGGATATGAGATCGGCACCAACACCATGGGAAGAGCATCATCTTGGGGCACTAGGATCAGCGCTGGCTCAGACAGGAGAGCTGAGTGTGTGCTGAAAGAATCTCAGCCTGATCCCTGCGCCAGCCACAGTAACATCACGGAGGGTTACCTGAGCACACAATGCCGGCATCTTCTCCGTGGTGACAGTTATTGTCTCCCCAAGGCCGAGTCCTGCAACTGGAGAGGGCAGATTCTGTCCCTGTGCAGTAAACGTTATCCAGCCAGATTCGGTCTGACCATGGCCCAAATCGAGCTCTGCCTGGGGCTGATAACACGGTCCCACAGCCCAGCTGCCTACACACGACTCCAGCATCAGTTATGTCCCAGCCGTCATCACACACAGTTCCCCAGAGCTGGTTGTGAAGCACCTCGACCCTCCCAGCGCAGCGACTCGGACCGTTCACCAGTCGAAGCGGAGTCAACTCTGGAATGTCTGAGTCTGCAAATGCCCCAAAGGATAAACACTCAGGGAGATTCCTGTGCATCTGATCACTAGTGACCCTGGCGAATGTAGCGGCTCTCATTGAGAGGTCTGAACAGCCACTGCAACTGCTTGTTTACTCCCCACCACTGACATGCAGCCACCTCTGGAGTGGAACAGGGCAGCTGAGAAATCAGGCACAGAAACTCATGAGTGTAGTAGAGGAAGTGAGGAAGAGCCCTGTCTCCAGTCACAGCAGTGGGGGATATTACAGGTTCAGGAGTAATTAGTTGAGTTGGAAATCACCTGGAGTGACGGGGATAGGAGCCCCACACTTCATAAAGGGGTCCCAGGTTTCTACTGCCCTTGAGCAGCTGCAGGCTCCTTTCGACCCTAAATCCCACAAATGGGATCTTCGTTACCCAGCGCCCCATTGTGCTGTAGTGAGGCAGGGGGATCAGAGCAATCAGAGATGTGGAGGGTCTCTCACTGAGGCGTACATACTGCTCCCTGCAGAGCAGGCCCTAAGTGCTGTGCTGGGGCACTGGGGCCAGCACTGACTGCGAGGGGAGAGCGCCCCCTACTGAACCCCCATCCCGCTCCCTGCAGCACAGGCATGGAGAACTATGGGGGGGAAACGGGGTCAGAGCTGACTCAGACAGGAGAGCTGGGTCTCTGCCAAAAGCTTCCCGGCCCGATCTCTGTACCACCCACAGTGACATGATGGATGCAAGTTACCTGAGCACACAACACCGACATCTTCTCCATGGTTACAGTTATTCTCTCCCCAAGGCCGAGCCCTGCAATCGGAGAGGGCAGCTTCTGTCCCTGTGCAGTGAACATCATCCAGCCAAATACGGTCAGATCCTGGCCCAAATAGAGCTTCGCCTGGGGCTGATAGCGCTGTCCCACAGCCCAGCTGCCTGCACATGACTCCAGCATGAGTTATGTCCCAGCTGTCATCACACACGGTTCCCCACTGACGGTTGTGAAGCACCTCGACTCTCCCAGAGTAGGGACTTGGGCCGTTCACCAGTCGGAGCTGAGCCACTTCTGAAACACCTGAGTCTGCAAAGCCCCAAGGGAATAAACACTCAGGGAGGTTCCTGTGCATCTGATCACTAGTGATGCTAGGAGACGTAGCACCTCCCAATGATGGGTCTGAATAACCTCTGCAACTGCCCGTTAGGGGTTCACTCCCCACTAGGGCTGTCAATTAATCACAGTTAACTCAGTCTCAGAGTAGCTGATCAATCTGGAGTCTGGTGGCACTTTAAAGACTGAAAGATTTATTTGGGCATAATTTTATTATGCCCAAATAACTCTGTCAGTCTTTAAGGTGCCACCAGACTCCTTGTTGTTTTTGTGGATACAGACTAACGCAGTCACCTCATGATACTTGATCCATCTGGGTGCAGGGTCACATGGCTGCTGTCCCCACCCCCGAGCTGCTGCTTGGTTTATACCTAGCATGTTCATTCCCCCCCACCTCCCACTGTCGGCAGTTACAGGTTGTGTCTGGTGCTGGGCCTGTGTTTCTCCAGCAGTGAGGAGGTAAGTGAGCGTCAACACCAGAAACAGAAAAGCTAGAGGAGGTTCGAGGAAAATGTCATTCTCAGAAAGTGCGGGATACCTGAAACATTTTATTTCAAACTAGGGCTGTCGATTAATCGCAGTTAACTCATGCGATCAACACAAAAAAGTTAATCACAATTGAAAAAATTAATCATAGTTTTAATCTGTAGTGGGGCGCCTGCCCCACTCCATGAGGTGAAGGGCTGGGATAGACCAGAGAGGCTGCACAAACCAGCAGCCAATCAGTGAAGGCCTGTGGAGAGCCAATCAGGGCCAAGGAAGAGGCAGCCAGTCACGGTCAGGCTGGGTCTTATATAAATGCTGCCTAGCAAAGGAGAAGGCAGTCTCTCCCTGACCAACAAGGGGAAGGACTGGCGCCTGAGGAAAGGAGGTAGCACCTTAGAAGAGCAGTGCTGAGGAGGGTCCAGGAAGCAGAAGAGAGCTCTGACCTTGTTACCTGCCAGTCTGCAGCCCCTGCTAAAAAGGGTCGACAAGGTGCATAGGGCCAAAGAGGAAGTGGCCCAGGGAAGACAGGCGGACAAGAGGGGAGAGAAGGAGGGCAGAGAGAGGCTGCCACTAGAGGGTCCCTGGGTCAGGACCCAGGGTAACAAGTTGGCCTGGGTCCCTCCCTTGCACTGCACCTGGCCATGGAGGACTGTGGAGACAGACTGCAACTTGCCCCTGAGGTGAGAGGCTAGACTTTGGGGTTGTGGTTGGCCACTGAAGCAGGTGCACGGCTGTCGTTAACCCCCCCCCCACACACACACAATCCCCTGGACTGGGGTGAGAGTGGAGTAGTGGCCACTGCCAGAGGGCAGTGTCCTAAAGAGGGCACCACTTACAGGAAGCAACGTGGTTCCCAAATCAGCAGAGCAGACAACAGGCGAGACACCACACACAGAGGGCACTCGGTAGCTGACAAGAGCTAATCCCTAGAGCAACCAGCAGGAGGTGCCAGCAGTGGTGAGTCCTGACCCCGTCACATAATCACACGGTTAAACAATAGGATTCCAATTGAAATTTATTAAATATTTTGGATGTTTTTCTACATTTTCCAGCATATTGATTTCAATTACAATACAAAAAACAAAGTGTACAGTGCTCACTCTTTATTATTATTTTGGTTTACAAATATCTGCACTGTAAACATGATAAAAGAAATTGTATTTTTCAGTTCATCTCATAAAAGTACTGTAGTGCAATCTCTTTCCTCTGTAAGTGCGAAATACAAATATAGATTTCATTTTTTTTGCATAACTGCATTTAACAATGTAAAACTTAGAGCCTACATGTCCTACTTCTTGTTCAGCCAATCGCTAAGACAAACAAGTTTGTTTACATAAATGGGGTTTAATACTGCCTGCTTCTTATTTACAATGTCCCCAGAAAGTTAGAACAGGTGTTGGCATGGCACTTTTGCAGCTGGTATCGGAAGTTATTTACGTGCTGGATACGCTAACCATTCATATGCCCCCTCATGCTTCGGCCATCATGGTGATAATGTGTTAATTTAATTTGTGACTGAAATCCTTGGGGGAGAATTGTGTATCTCCTGCTATGTATTGTAATTGAATTCAATGTATTTGAAAAGGAGAAAACATCCTCCCAAAATTAAAATAAATGGTAGTCTATTATTGTGCAAAGGCGCGATTAATTGCATGATTAATCACGATACATTTTTTTTTCACTTAACAGCCCTGCTCCCCACTACTGCCATGCAGCCACTTCTGGGGTGGAACAGGGCAGCTGAGAGATCAGGCACAGAAACTCATGGGCTGTGTAGGAGACGAAGTGAGGAAGAAACCTGTCTCCAGTCACAGCAGTGGAGGATATTACAGGTTCAGAGGTAGCTGAGATGGAAATTACCCGGAGTGGCAGGGGTAGGAAACCCACATGAAAGGACCCCTGAGCGTCTGCAGGCTCCATTTGACCCCAAATCCCACAAATGGGATCTACGGTTGCACAGAGCCCCACTGTGCTGTAGCGGGGCAGGGGGATCAGAGCGATCAGCAATGAGGAGGGTCTCTCACTGAGGCGCACGTACTGCTCCCTGCAGCGCAGGCCCTAAGTGCTGTGCTGGGGCACTGCGTTCAGCACTGACTGCGAGGGGAGAGTGCCCTCTACTGAGCCCTCATCCTGCTCCCTGCAGCCGAGGCCTGTAGAACTGTGTCGGGAAATGGAGTCAGCACTGACGCCATGGGAAGAGCGACACTTATTGTGACCCCGAACCGGCTCCCTGCAGTACAGGCCCTTAGAACCATGCTGGGGCACTGGGGTCAGTGCTGAGTCAGACAGGAGAGCTGGGTCTGTGCTGAAAGCTTCCCACCCGATCCCTGCACCACCCACAGTGACGTGATGGATGCAAGTTACTTGAGCAAACGACACAGGCATCTTCTCCATGGGTACAGTTATTCTGTCCCCAAGGCTGAGCCCTGCAATCGGAGAGGGCAACTTCTGTCCCTGTGCAGTTAACATTATTCAGCCAAATATGGTCAGATCCTCGCCCAAAGTGAGCCCTGGTGGGGGCTGATAACGCCGTCCCACAGCCCAGCTGCCTGCACACAACTCCAGCATCCTGTAAGTCCCAGCTGTCATCACACACGGTTCCCCACTGCTGGTTGTGAAACACCTCGACTCTCCCAACCATTCACGAGTTGCAGCGGAGTCATTTCTGAGATGCTGGACTCTGCAAACACCCAAGAGAATAAACACTCAGGGAGGTTCCTGGACCTTTGATCTCTTCTGTCTCTGGGGAATGTAGCGCCTCCCGCTGACGGGTCTGACCAGTCTCTGCACAGAGGCACTGCCTGTCAAGGGCTCCCCACCACTGACCAGGCTAATCACTTGGGCAACGTTGAAGTTTGTTAACTCCCCTCCCAGCCAGCTCTCACCTAGTTAGGCAGACTGGATGGCAGTCTGTCCTACTGCTCCCACTAGAGCACTTAAAAAGATCACCCCCCTCACTGCTGGTAGGAACCTCCTGGGGAGCAGATTTACACCCTTACACCTGACACTGGTATTCGCTTTAGTGCGAATCTGTGCAGTGCTGCGGGGCAGATGCTGACATAAGCATCTTGGTGATTGGGAACTGAACACAGTCACCCATGTCATTAGTGGTTGCCTTAGCCTGACATCAGCATCGAATTTACATGTGTTGGTGCTATAGCTCCCTGAAAAGTTCACCCAGAGTCCATCCCCCTTAGAATTGCCTGGAGCACAGTGAAGTCTGGCGGGAGCCAGCTGCTCACAAGGCTGACAATGGTTCCGACCAGTGCAGAGGCAATGCACACTTGCTACAAGCAGATCGGCCTCCTCCTGAAGCAAACACTTGCTCCTGCGGTTCCTGCTCACTTGTCATGACTCACTTTGTAACATTGTTTTGTGGCGGCCATTGCTGCCTTCGTGTCTAGTGCTGCCAGCCCAGTACCAGTCTCAGATGAATGATGGCAGAGCTGGGCTGACAGCTGTGTCCTCATACAGGGGCAGCAACTCAGGGATACAGAGACTGGCTTGTTGATGAATTTCAGAAGCCCTAACTTGTATTGGCCCATTTACAACCTAGGATGCAGATCCTGGGCTAGGCTTAATGGGCCCCTTAATGGACTGGCCAGAGGCACTGCTGCAGTGCAGAGATTTGGCTTAGCCTGATCTTCTCAGTGTGCCTGTGGGGCAGCAATACAGACAGTCACACGTGGTGGAGGAGAGCCACTTCCCAGCATACCCTGGGATAGGTGTTTTGCTCATGGTTTTACCTGTTTCCGGCATTAGTCATTAGGGCCAGCGCAACTGCAAATGGAGAGTGCCCCTGAGGCAGGGCAGTCACCCTGCTCTGGCCCTGAAAAGGTTAAAAGCCAGCCCTTGGGAGGGCTGGGGCTGAAAGCCAATAAGTACAGGCTGATTGGGAAGGCAGCCACAGCGGCCACGTGCAATTAGGTGACAGCTGGCCCTATAAAAGGGCTGTGAGCCAGGAGCTGGGGCAGTCTCTCTCCAGCTTTGGAGAGAGAAGGACTGATAGCTCAGGGAACAGAATAGAACAGAGCTGGGGAAAGGCAAGAGGAGCTGGGGAGCTCCAGCCTTGCAAATCCCCAGGCTGTGGGCATGTTTAAAGGCCAGAACAGGTACTGGGGTTGCAGAGGCTGCAGCCCGGAGTTAAGCAGAGGTAGCTGGTCTAACCCTCTTGCCAATGGTGAGTGACCTTTTACAGACTGCGGTTTGCCCCAGTGAGCGGAGGCTAGATGATGACTGGCAGTAGCCACTGAGGTAAGGTGGGTGTAAAGGGTGGGGGTTCCCCCGGGAGGGGATACCCAGTGTGTGGGGGTACTGGAGTGGGTAGAACCCCAGGGTATGGGGCACCGGGGTCCAGGAGAGACACAGGAGCCTGAGGCAAGTGAGACATCGACCAACAGAGGGTGCTCCGAAGGCCGAAGGGCTAATTCCCAAGATGACCAGCAGGAGGCACCATGCTGGGAGTCTACCTTCATTACAGCCCCCTACTGACACCCCCTACTTGCAGCACAGGCCCCTAACACCGCACTAGGGCATTGGGGCCAGCCCTTACATCAAGGGGAGAGCGTGAGCGTCCCCTACTGAGCCCCCACACTGCTCCCTGCAGCACAAGCCCATAGAACCACACAGGGGAATTAGGGTCAGCACAGACTGAGAGGAGAGCGCTCCCTACTGGAACCAACAGGCAGGGAGGTAGATGAAAGTTACCTGAACACACAACACCGGCATCTTCTCGATGGTTACAGTTATTGTCTCCCCAAGGCTGAGTCCTGCAATCAGAGAGGGCAGCTTCTGTCCCGGTGCAGTGAATGTCATCCAGCCAGATACGGTCTGATCCTTGCCCAAACCGAGCTCTCCCAGGGGCTGATAACGCTGTGCCACAGCCCAGCTGCCTGCACACAACTCCAGCATGAGTTATGTCCCAGCCATTATCACACACGGTTCCCCAGAGCTGGTTGTGAAGGACCTCAACTCTCCCAGCGCAGCGACTCGGGCCGTTCACCAGTCGGAGCTGAGCCACTTCGGAGATGCCAGGGGCTGGAAACACCCCAAGGGAATCAACACTCAGGGAGGTACCTGTGCATCTGATCACTAGTGATTCTGGGAACATAGCGCCTCCCACTGATGGGTCTGAACAGCTTCTGCAACAGCCTGTTAGGGGTTCACTCCCTGTCAATTTATCACACTTAACTCACGCAATTAATTCAAAAAATTAATTGTGAAAAAAATTAGTCACCATTAAACGCAGTTTTAATCACACTGTTAAAAAATGGAATACCAATTGAAATATTGTAAATGTTTTGGATGTTTTTCTCTGTTTCCAAATATATTGATTTCAATTACAACACAGAATACAATGTGTACAGCTCCCTTTATATTATTACAGTCAAGTCTGTTTTATCCGGCATTAAATGCCAGTTAACTAAGAGGGAGGGAGTTTGGGTGCGGGAGGGAGTGCGGAGCTGGGGATTGGGCCGTGGGAAGGGTGTGTATGATGGGCTTTGGGAGAAAGTTTGGGTGCAGGAGAGAGCTTGGGGCAGGCAATTGGGGTGTGGGATGGAGTGCGGGGTGCCGGATCCGGGGGCCACTCACCTCGGGCGGCTCCCTGGAAGCAGCAACTTGTCCCAGCTCTTCCCAGGTGGAGGTGCAGCAGGGGGCTTGGCACACTCCCTCCACCCGCAGGCACTGCCCTCGCAGCTCCCATTGGCCATGGTTCCCAACCAATGGGAGCTGTGCAGCTGGCACTGGGAGGGGGCAGCACACAGAGCAGCCTGACGCACCTCCTCCACTTAGGAGTAGCTGGAGCCTGGGACAGGTCACTACTTGTGTTGAGCCATCCGACGTGAGTGGCTCCTGGATCCAACACCCTGCACCCCCTCCCATGTACTAAGCCCCCTCCTACACTCAAAGTCCCTCCCAGAGCCCTTGCTCTGCACCCCCTTCTGAGTGGTTGCAGTTTTCATTCAACTCCAAATCCCACAAAAGGGGTTTACGGTTACCCAGCGCCCCGTTGTGCTGTAGCGGGGCAGGGGGATCAAAGCTATCAGCGACGGGGAGGGTCTCTCACAGGGGCACACGTACTGCTGCCTGCAGTGCAGGCCCTAAGTGCTGTGCTGGGGGCAGTGGAACCAGCACTGACTTTGAGGGAAGAGTGCTCTCTACTGAGCCCCCAGCCTGCTCTCTGCAGCACAGGCATGAAGAACTGTTTGGGGGAAGTGGGGTCAGCACTGATACCATTGGAAGAGCTACACTTACTTTTACTCTGAACCGGCTCCCTGCTGTACAGGCCCTTAGCCCCATGCTCTGGCATTGGAGTCAGCACTGACTCAGACAGGAGAGCTGGGTCTGTGCTGAAAGCTTCCCAGCCCGATCCCTGCACCACCCACAGTAACCTGATGGATGAAGGTTACCTGAGCACTCGACACCAGCATCTTCTCCGTGGGTACAGTTATTGTCTCCCACAGGCCGAGCCCCGCAATTGGAGAAGGCAGCTTCTGTCCCTGTGCAGTTGATATTATTCAGCCAAATATGGTCAGATCCTGGCCCAAATCAAGCCCCTCCTGGGGCTGATAACACAATCCCACAGCCCAGCTGCCTGCACACAACTCCAGCATCTTGTAAGTCCCAGCCATCATCACACACCGTTCCCCACTTCTTGTTGTGAAACACCTCGACTCTCCCAGCGCAGCGACTCGAACCATTCACCAGTCGGAGCTGAGCCACTTCTGACATGCCGGAGTCTGTAAACACCCAAGGGAAGAAACACTCAGGGAGTTTCCTGTGCATCTGATCTCTCCTGTCGCTGGGGAACGTAGCACCTTGTGCTGACTGGTCTGACTGGTCTCTGCACCCAGCCACTGCCTGTCAAGGGCTCCCCACCACTGACCAGGCTAATCACTTGGGCAATGGTGAAGTTTGTTCACTACCCTCCCAGGCATCTCTCACCTAGTTAGGCAGACTGGATGGCAGTCTGTCCTACTGCTCCCACTAGAGCACTTAATGAAAAAGATCACACCCCCTCCCGCACAGCTGGCAGAAATCTCCTGGAGAGCAGATTTACACCCTCACTCCTGGAGCTGATTGTGGTGTTACTGACATGAACTGTGACCATGTAGATCATTGTTGCAACCAGAGTCCTATGGTTGCACCAGGATTTGTACAGAAGAGGCCAAGTGGGGCAGACGCTGACATAAGCATCTTGGGGATTGGGAGCTGAACACAGTCACCCTGCGTCATTAGTGGTTGCCATAGCCTGATATCAGCAACAAATTTACATGTGTTGGTGCTATAGCTCCCTGAAAACGTCACTCAGAGTCCATCCCCCTTAGAACTGCCTGGAGCACGGTGGTGGGTGGCAGCTGGCATGAAACCGCTGTGCACCAGGCTGACAATGGTTCCGACCAGTGCAGAGGCAATGCACACTTCCTACAAGCTGATCGGCCCCCTCCTGAAGCAAACACCTGCCCCTGGGGTTCCTCCTCACTTGCCACGACTAGTCTAGTGATTCCAGCCCAGTACCAGTCTCAGATGACTGATGGCAGAACTGGGCTGACAGCTGTGTCCTCACACAGGGGCAGCAACTCTGGGATAGAGAGACTGACATCCTGACGAATACAGAGACTACCGTGCTGATGGATTTCAGAAGCTCTAACTTGTATCTGCCTATTTCCAACCTGGGACTCAGATCCTGGACTAGGCTTAATGGGCCCCTGACTGGAATGGCCAGAGGCAGTGCTGCAATGCAGAAACGTGGCTTAGCCCAATCTTCTCAGTGTGCCTGTGGGGCAGCAATACAGACAGTCACAGGGGGTGGAGCAGAGCCCCGTTAGAAGACTGGACCTTGAGGATGCACAGTCAGGTGGCTGAACAAGCTAGAGGTAAGCAAGGTCTGAATGAGCTCTCCCCCTACAGCTAGGTCTATTTTATAATGAATGCGTCTACACAAGCAACCCCATTCCAGCAACCTAAAAGGCTCTTAAAATCGACTTCTTTACTCCTCTCCAGCGAGGGGAGTAGCTCTAAAATCGACCTTGCTGGGTTGAATTTGGGGTAGTGTGGATGCAAATCAATGTTTTTGGCCTCCAGGATCTATCCCAGAGTGCTCCAATATGACCGCTCTGGACAGCTCTTTCAACTCCAATGCTCTAGCCATGTACACAGGAAAATTCCAGTGAACTTTTGAATTTCATCTCCTATTTGGTCAGCATGGCAAGCTCAGCAGCACAGGTGGCCATGCAGTCCCCCCAGAATAGCAAACGACTCCAGCATGGAGTGAATGAGAGACACTGAATGTAATTGCTGTATGGGGAGAAGAATCTCTGCAGGAAAACTCCGATCAAAAAGAAAAAATGATAATATATATGCAAAATCGCACAGGGCATGATGAACAGAGGCTACAACAGGGACACTCAGCAATAGAATCTCTTCGATGTCTTCGCCCCTTTTCATCTCGGAAGATTGCAGTAGATCTGAGAAAAAAATGTATCAATCAGATCATCAGTGAGCACCAGCTGAGTCTCTTGCAAACCACTTTTGGGTGGACCAGAGTAATGAATGCCCACATACCATGTGTGCTAATGAGAGGTACATGACGGTCCTGTGCAATGACATCTCCATCCAGTATCCTACTCCCTTCTGTTCCTGCTGTGGAGAGCCCCATTTGGCCAGGAATCTAGCACAGAGTCAGAGCTCCTCAGCTTTCACAAGGTGTGAAACTTTTTCCGGTGAAGCATATTAACAAACAGGTTTAATAGGTTATCTGTATTGCTCAGAAATAGGGTGAGCACTGCTGGGTCATTCACTGTGTTTTGTGTTCCAGAGCCTAACCGGAGCAGCAGTGTGTATGTGACAGGCTTGGCCTATTGCATATAATTTGTAAACCCAGTTACTTGGGACCCATCATGTCCTTGTCGTTCCCTTGCACTAAAGAGCAAAAGACACAAGAACTGATGATGGTGATGGGATCCTAATCCAGGAACTCGTGGGAAGTACATATGCTTCTTTGAGTGAAACTGCAGCCTGCAGCCCCTGGACTCTGAGGGACCTACTCAGCTAGGGGAAAACAAGTCTGTTTGGGGAAAATTATTTCTTTTCTTAGCTTAGTTTAGGCCTTTTCTACTTTATTTGTTTGTTTTGTTTTGTTTTGTATTTTTTTTGTGATTATTTTTTTTTTTTTTTTATTTTTATTTTTTTTTTTTTTTTTTTTTTTTTTTTTTTGCTTATTTTTTGTTCCTTCCCCTCCTTTCCCCTCCCTTGAACCAGCAGACAAATCATTCATCGAAATTCTGGAAATTCTATCAAGTCGCCTCTCCTCAAAGCCACTGTGAGCTTTGGAGAATTTCTTCTTTTATACAATGAGTCAAAAAGAAAATGAAATCATTCCTGAATTTGTAGCTGGATCAAGGAAATTAATAGAGCATTGCGAGTGTGGAGAAGGTTTAAATGATGGATTATGAGATCGTAGGGTTGCCAGTTTTGACTGGATGTATTCCTAGAGCTTTCATCACATGACATAATCTTTAATTAATGATTAATCTTTAACTCCTGGCGACTCCAAGACAATCCTGGAGGGCTGGGAACCGTAAGAGACCAGAGCACAGCATGGAAAATGAAGCAACCCAAGAATAATTATTGACCAAGGCTGATTTGACCCTAAAATGCGCACTGGAAATTGATGCATCAATGGAGGCACTTACTAAAGATGCCAGGAAGCGGCAACAGGATCATGTTGTACAACAAATAAAGCAAGCGCTTAAGAAGAAACACAATATGGCAAATGCTCAAAGACTGTGCTTTCCGTGTAGCAAACAGTCTCACAATGCAAATGACTGTTGGTTCAAGGTCACAGGCTGTGGAAACTGCAGCTCACTGGGGCAGACACTACAAATGTGGAAGATAGTGCAAAATGCACAATCCCTGTCTCATGAGGGCACTCCAGAGAATTTTAGATTGATCAGTGTCATATGTGTCATCCCCACAGAATGCTGTAGCATCTACAGCTGGCTGGGAAATTTATGTCAAACTAGTGTTCCCTCAGAAAGTGCCATTTGGACAAAACCAACATTTTGCACAAACTCATTTAGATTTTGATTACATTTCATTTTGAAAAAAAATTGGGAAAAAACATTCAAAACACCCCATTTCAACATTTTCACAATAAATCATTTTGATTTTTCCATGTAAAATGACTTTTCCTTTCTAAATTTATTTCATTTTATATTTAAAAAGTTTTTTAAAAGTTCAAAACTGAAATGAAAGGTTTTGAATTTATCAAAATGAAACATTTGGATTGATCCAAATTCTGAATGTTATTTTCAGAATTTCATTTAGCAAAAAATGTTGTAAATGTTGCCCCAATTCATGACAAGGATTTTTTGGTTTTGTTTTGTTTTGAAATCTCAACATTTTTTCTTAGGATGTAAAATCAATTTTCTGACCAGCCCTAGCAGCCTCTGTATCAATCTGTTTAATTTAGAAGAGAATTAAAAAGTGTTATTAGATTCCTTTGCAAGCAGAAGGGGAGAGACTGAGGAGGATCAGAGATGATTGAAGGAGGTGAAGTTGCACGCCACAGCTCACTGTTGCTAAAAACTCACATGGGGAACTTCTTGTGCTACTACAGTGGAGGTAACCTGGGACTGTACGTGACATCTGCTAAACCTCCCTGTCGTGACATGAGCAGTTCCTGCATCCCCTGGGAGAGGGTGACTCAGAGACCTTCAGATGGCCTGGCAAAGCCTCACATTCTGGCAGGTTTCCAAAACATAACTGATGAACTCCAGCCCCAACCAACTCCCCACAGTTAACCCAGGTTTGATTTTCTTCTGAAGGAGCCAGCTAGTGCTGCCACCAGCCTGGTTTTCACCCGGACAGTCCTGGTTCTGCTTGTGTGTCCGGGGGCCACTTAACAAGCCCTAATGTCTGTTTTTTTATCTGGGTGCAAAGAGGCAGAGCAAGGGTGGGGCCTTAGGGAAAGAGGTGGGGCAGGGGCGGGGACTTGGGTGAATAGGTGGAGCAGGAGTCAGGCTACCAGCCATTAGGAAGGTGGCAACCCTAGAGCTGGTTGGCCCAGTACCTGCAGTTAGAATTTCAGCTTTATTAGGACTCTGCACTCACTCTCCAGCCCACTGTGCTTCTAGGGAGAGGCAGGGCATGGGGGGCAGGGATGTGGGGGACAGGGGTGTGCAGGTGTTAGGGGGAGGTCTGG
>NC_133779.1:7942367-7973582 GCF_003597395.2 Chelonoidis abingdonii | reverse complement strand
AGTGTGCTTAATTAAGTTAAACTGGTTTTAATAACGTGAATGTGGCAAGTTTTCCAATACTGTAAGCTTATGTTTGTGTTGCTAAGAGCAGATCAGGCACAGGGGCACCAGTTTAATAATCTCGCCTAGGGCACCATAAATCCTAAGGCCGGCCCTGTGGCAAAGCCTCACATTCTGGCAGGCTTCCAAAACATAACTGATGAACTCCAGCCCCAGCCAACTCCCCACGGTTAACCCAGGTTTGATTTTCTTCTGAAGGAGCCAGTTAGTGCTGCCACGAGCCTGGTTTTCACCCGGACAGTCCTGGTTTTGGCTTGTGTGTCCGGGGGACACTTAACAAGCCCTAATGTCTCTTTTTTTATCTGGGTGGAAAGAGGCAGAGCAAGGGTGGGGCCTTAGGGGAAGAGGTGGGGCAGGGGCGGGGACTTAGGGGAAGAGGTGGAGCAGGAATCAGGCTACCAGCCATTAGGAAGGTGGCAACCCTAGAGCTGGTTGGCCCAGTACCTGCAGTTAGAATTTCAGATTTATTAGGACTCTGCACTCACTCTCCAGCCCACTGTGCTTCTAGGGAGAGGCAGGGTATGGGGGGCAGGGATGTGGGGGGCAGGGGTGTGCAGGTGTTAGGGGGAGGTCTGGAGATGGCGGGGCAGGAGGTTTTAGGGGAGGTCTGGAGATGGGGGGAAGGGGGTGAGTGGGTGTTAGGGGAGGTCTGGGGATGAGGGACCAAGGGTGTTAAGGGAAGGGCCAGGGATGTGAGAATAGGTCTGGCTGGGGTACCTGGGGGTGCTAAAGGGAGCCCCATTTGATACTCTCCTGTACATCACCCCATGGGGTGTAATCCTGGCCCGGTGCAGTCACAGTGAGTTTTGGCTCTGGTTGCAATGGGCCCAGGAGTTCAGCCCATCTGGGAAAAGCTGCTCCATGGACGACTGCTCCGTGCGCTTGCCTGGTTACTAGTCTCCTGGGAGCGGCCGGGGGGCCCGGTGGAAATCCGCACACAGAGAACGTCACATTATAAGAACCCCAGGGAATGTGAGCAGCGGGGTTGGTCTCTAGGAGCATTCTGATGTTTCCCATGAAGAGGTTACCGGGGACTTCACATCAGCCATTCTAGCTGCCCTTACAGGCTTGTTACTGGGCCACATTTGGAGCCTAACTTCAGTCGTTGGAGTGGGGATTTTAGCCCAGCTTTATGTGGAACAGTAAGGATGGAGTTGCTAGGAGAACCTTTGTAGGACAGAGCCTAGCTACTGTGGTTAGGGTGACCAAACGTCCCGATAAAATATTTAGTTTGGTCCCGACCAATGAGCATTTGTCCCGATATTTCACACTCCNGACCAGACTGTGTTTATATAAACACACCCACTCTGCCTAGTATCCAGCAAACATTGCTGTGTTGCTTGGTTCTGGGTTTCAAACCACTGTAGTACTTGAATGCAGGGGTAGTGAAATGTTGTTGTCCTGATTGTCAGAGTAAAGGGCAGCAGAACTGTGCTTAGCCTGCCCTGACTGTGGGGGTCACCCACAACTGAACTGAACCCACTAACCAGGGATCTCAGACACCAGACCCCTATCAAGAGTGACAGGGGGTGGAGATGGGTGTTCCTTCTGAGGGGTGTGGGCTCTGTGTAAGAGGTTTAAGCATGGTTCAATCTGCTCCTCAACACTCTTCAAAGATAAGAGTTAATTAAGGCTCCATTAGGAGTCTTTTTGGTTTCAGTGATCACTAGAGCTGAAATCACCTGCTGTGAAACAGTGTTTCTGCCCAACCTGCTTCAGCACTGAGGTTTTCCACTAAGACCTGACAGTCACTGAGAGCTGGGTGGAGCTTCAGGTGAGCGACCTGCAGAGGTCACAGTAGAGAGGCCAGGGGGCAGCAGAAGGTGAGGACAAGAAGAGTGGTGAGTGGCTGGCAGGGCAGCTGCTACCAGAGCAAGCACCCAGACAGCAGAGCGAGCCAGGCGCTCTCCTCCCAGCCCCTATGGTGGGAGCTGAACTCACACAGGTGCACCTCTGAACTCTGGCTCTTCACTAACCAAGGACAACCACTGTGAGTGGGGTGCGGTGGAGGGAGAAGGGAGGGGCAACTTAAAGGAACTTTAAGCTGCTGGACTCAAGAACCTGAGGCAAAACACACTGCTCAACATACTCTGGGATAGGTGTTTTGCTCATGATTTTATCAGTTTCCAGCATTTTCCAAAGTTAAGGCCAGACGGCTTCCCTTCTTTTATTAAAAAAATATTTTCTACACTGACACTATCATTGCAAGACGGGAAGCTGTGCCTCTTAGAAGCACCCAGCGGGTGCTGTGTAATTGTCTCAGGTTACTGGGGTGCAGGCTCAAGCCAGCTCTGCGTTGTATTGCTGGAAATGAATATTAAGATAGATATTAAAACCACCTCTGGTTGCTGCCAACTCCACTGGCAGAAGGGTTACATAGATATCAACTTGTGACATGTCCAAAAGAAGAAGACTCCCCCCACTGACATGCAACCACTTCTGGGGTAAGACAGCGCAGCTGAGAAACAGGACAGGGAAATATATAGGCTGTGTAGGATAGGAAGCGAGGAAGAATTGTGTCTCCTGTGTCCAGCTCTTGGGGATGTTACAACTTCAGGATTAATTCCCTGAAATGCAAATCCGTCGGAACACAGTGATTAGAACCGGACTCTTGAGAAATTGGTCCTGGATTTTTAGTTTGAGTGAGCGGCTGCAGGCTCCATTGACAGCAAATCCAACCACTGGAAGCTGCAGTTACCCAGGTCCCCAATGTGCCACAGAGGCATCTGGCCCAGAGATAACTAAATGCCAACTGGCAGAGGGCACAGGGATGCCTTGAGTTTTATGAGGATCCCCTGGCTGAGATATATGCATAACAGTTCACCAAAGGTGGCATAGGAGGTTTCTACCTAGAGCCAGAGCCGGCTGGTCGCCCTAATGTGGGCAAGATGTTTGTATGGGACATAGATGAAGAGAGATGTAAAATGTAGAATATGATGCTCCCGAAGTGTTGAAGTGAAGCTTTTCACCTGCGCGATGGCAATCCCTTCGGCTGAGCCAATCAGTACATAGAAGAAAGCACAGCTGTGGAGACAGGCTATACTCACTGTCTGGGTCTCACTGTCTGAGAATTTGCAAAGACCAAGGACCCTCAGCACAACTCTCTGAAGAGAGACCTCCTCTAGGAACAGACAATGGTCTGTACCTACAAAAAGGAAAGGGACAAGACCTCCCTTTCACCCAGGAGGCGGCTGACAGAGTTTGTCTCAGGAACAGGAGATCACAGCCAAGCCTGGAATAAAAACCTGGAAGGACTGTAGGGTGAGCGTTACTCTACCAGATGTTAGGATATAGATAGTCAGGCCTGTCTACAAAGGCCTATACTTTAAGAATTTAGGTGTATTCTTATCACTTAGCTAGTTATAGAGGTATAAAAGAAAGAATTTAGGTGTATTCTTATCACTTAGCTAGTTATAGAGGTATAAAAGAGAGAATCAAAATCACTGTCTATGGAATGGCCTTCTCTTACTGTGACAGGCGAAGGCCGTCAGCTAAGATGTAGTTAGGCAGCCATAAGCTGGAAAGTGTATGGTCACGGCCACACATTCCAAACTAGTCACATGGAAATAAGGTGCTATTGGGCTATTAGGAATACAATCCCGTCCTGCTATTCCTATCATCTCCAGAGAAAGGATAGAGCCTAGAAGATGGAAAAGGAAACTTAGTTTAATAGCATCCTGTCTGGCAAGAACTCACTTATCAATAGACGCTGCTGGAAAACTCTTATGTCTGTATAGATGTAGTTGTGAAATCCTCACTTCTGTATTGTTTTGTATGTTTATTTACACGGTCTCTGTCTCGTTCTGTGATTGTTTCTGTCTAATGTATAATTAATTTTGTTGGATGTAAACCAATGAAGGTGGTGGAATATAATTGGTTAAATAACCATGTTACAATATGTTAGGATTGGTTAATTAAATGTCAGTAAAATGATTGGTTAAGGTCTAGCTAAGCAAAACTCAGGTTTTACTATATAGTCTGCAGTCAATCAGGAAGAGGTGGGGAAATGGGAACAGGGAGTGGGGATGGGGGAATTGGGATCATGTTTTACTAAAGGGGGAAATGGGAACAGGGGATGGGAACAGAAACAAGGACACAGACAAGGCTCTGTGGTGTCAGAGCTGGAAAGGGGGACACTAAGGAAGGAAACTGGAATCATGCTTGCTGGAAGTTCACCCCAATACACATCGAATTGTTTGCACCTTTGGACTTGGTATTGTTGCTCTCTGTTCATGCGAGAAGGATCAGGAAGTGAGAGGGTGAAGGTATAAGCCCCCTAACACCAGACAGAAAGTATCTTGTTCAATGAGTCTAGGCTCTAGTCAGTGTCGTATGATTTTATTGGCATGGAACCATTTCTCTCCAACCCTTCTCCTTGTTACCCCTCGAATCTCTACACCGTGAAATCACTTGTCCTTGTGTGACTAGGAAGAGATCTAGAGCTGTGAGTATCTTGTTGATCCTGCGATAGAGTATTGGAGAGAGATGGGAGGTGGAGCTGGTCACCTTGGGAATCCTGTTCTTTTGGAGCACCAGATGTGTGACTGCTGTGAATGCCAGCACGACAGGGAGTGGGTGCTGCAGGGAGACGCTCAGAGGGCCAAGGGTGAAGTGTGCCTATTGCCAACCAGAGACAGGTCAGCCCCCAAGGCCTAGAGGCACGGCTTGTGTGGCCTGTGGCCGAGGGAGTCAGTGAGCTGCCCAGCAGGCACAGACAAGGCTTCCTTATCCTGGAGGCTCATGGTACTTCACTGGGGCATTAGGCCAGCACAACTGCAAATGGAGATCACCCCCTACCGACACTCGACTACCTACAGTCCCCCTAGCACTACACTAGGGACGGGGACAGCACTGACTTCAAGGGGAGAGCGTGAGCATCCTCTCCTGAGCCCCCACACTGCTCCCTGCAGCACAAGCCCATAGATGACCACACAGGGAATTAGGGTCACCACAGATTGGAGGAGAACGCTCCCTACTGGAACCGCCATTAATTGCTCCTGAAGCACAGGACTCAAGCACCATGCTGGGTCAGCACTGGTTGTGAGGGGACCATGCCTCGTAATGAGCTTTCCACCCTACTCCCTGCAACACACAGGGTTGTAGATGAAGTTACCTGAGCACACAACACCGGCATCTTCTCCATGGTTACAGTTTATTGTTCCCCAAGCCGAGAACTGCAGTGGAGAGGGCAGCTTCTGTCCCTGTGCAGTGAACGTCATCCAGCCAGATACGGCTTGATCCTCGCCAAATCGAGCTCCGCCTGGGCTGATAGCCCGTCCACAGCCCAGCTGCTGCACACGACTCCGGCATCAGTTATGTCCCAGCTGTCATCACACACGGTTCCCACTGACGGTTGTGAAGCACCTCACCCTCCCAGCGCAGAGACTCGGCCGTTCACCAATCGGAGCTGAGCCACTTCTGAAACGCCTGAGTCTGCAAAGCCCCAAGGGAATAATTACACTCAGGAGGTTCTTGTGCATCTGATCACTAGTGACACTGCTAACTGGAGCCTCCCACTGATGGGTTGAACAGTCTCTGCAATAGCCTTTTAGGGGTTCACTCCCTGTCAATTTATATTATTATAGTTAAAGTTGTTTTATCCAGCATGTTGGAGATGGGGGGTTGCCGGTAAATAAAAATGCGGGTTAACTAAGAGAAGGAAGTTTGGGAGCAGGAGGGGGCTTGGGCAGGCAACTGGCCAGGGCCATCTTGGATTTACGGTGCCTAGGCGAGATTATTAAACTGGTGCCCGTGTGCCTGATCTGCTCTTGAGCAACACAATATAAGCATATAGTACTGGAAAACTTGCCACATTCACGTTATTAAAAGCAGTTTCAGTGAATTAAGCACAGTGTAATGCGATTCACTATGCACTAAAGAAGTAGCGCTATAGAAAAATTCTGATTTGACAGAATGATGCAAATAATATAATTTTTAAATTTGTCAATTTTATTGGAAATTTATATGAAGAGTTATTGAAACAAAGATTTGTTTTTAATTAAAAGCAATCTGTCTGCTTTTTTGCTGCAAAACATCAGTAATAATATCATCGTATGACAAAGACAAAGTCGTGTCTTGTGTCGATTGCAAAAAATAGCAAGACCAGTTAAGCGTTCCTGACTCACTGTAGAGCGGAGATTGTTTTTAATGAGCTTTAGTTTTTGAGAAAACTCCGTTCTCCTGATGCTACTGTTACAGGAATTGTCAGTAGAATATGAGTAGCAATGTACATCAGTAGAAATGTAGAATTAGAATTAGAAGTAGAATTAGAATGTACACTCAGTAGAATACGAGTGGCAAATCCTGGCCTCAGTCCTGCTCAGGCAACTGCCAGCTGAGTAAATGAAACCCCAGACCGCAGCAGGCTGAGTGGGGCTGGTGATGGAACCCTAGACAAGGATCCCAGGCCCTGCTCAGCCCGCTGCTGGTCTGAGGTTCTGACCACCAACTCCTGCCAGCCAGGATCCGGCCACAACCCCCTCAGCCGCTACCAGCCTGGGATTCTGCTCACCCAGGCTGGCAGGAGGCAGAGTGGGGCCGGAGGCTGGGCTCCTGACTGGCAAGGGCCAGCAGCTGGAACCCGGAGTAGCAGTAGCCTGAGTGTGCTGGCACCCCAGAACTGGCAGCAGACTGAGCCACTCAACCCCCCCACCGGCCCTGCTCAGCCCGCCACCAGCCCACTCAGCCCGCTGCCGGCTGAGTGAATGGAACCCCAGACTGACAGCAGGTTTCAGCCGGCCTGCTCAGCCCCGCTGCAGCCTGGCGTTCCTTGGGGGTCCCAGGCCAGCAGCAGGTGCTGAGTGGGGCCAGCGGCCGGCTATCCCAGCTGGCAATAGGGCAGCAGCCGGAACCCAGAGCAGTGATGGATTGAGCTGCTCAGCCTGCCGCTGCATACCATCAAAAATCAGCTCACGTGCCACCTTTGGCACGTGTGCTGTAGGTTGCCGACCCCTGCTTTATACACTGGTAAGGAGATGAGCATATTACAGTTGTTGGAGGGCTCTTATCAGGGTAAACAGGCTATAGGAAAGTCAGTCAAACATTTTTTGTTTCTCTGATGAAAACTTGCCCACTCCCTGCCTCAAACAAACCTGTCACTAATAATTCTCAACAATTTAATTTTCTGTTTTTGAAATTGGATTCAGGATTGTTAGCAAGAATTTTTGGCAAACAAAGTTGTTAAATGACAAATCTAAATGGCGACACAGTTACTGCTTTCATGCTTGGGTCACCCCCCAGGCTGCTGGTCCCAACAGCTGCAGTAGAGGATGAGATAGGTGGAAAACTGCAGGACCTCAAAATCCACCTCTTGGGGTGCAGAGTGGCAACAGCAGCAGCAAACCCTCAGGTCCAATCACATGCCAGTGGGCACCACCACCAGCCTTACAGACCATGGTGAAGTTATGATCAGCATATGACAGCATATGATCTCAGGGACGGGGCACCCATGGAGCCACAGCAGCTCATCCTGCCCTGTGCAGCTCCCCCCAGATGAGATGGATCGCTGGCAGCTGCCAGCCCGGGGAGAGGCACTCCCCAGCTAGGGTGATCAGATCCAGATGTCCTGATTTTATAGGGCAGTCCGATATTTGGGCTTTGTCTTATATAGGCCACCAATTACCCCCACCTAAAGTGACCAGACAGCAAGTGTGAAAATCAGGACAGGATGGGGGCGTAAAAGGAGCCTATATAAGAAAAAGCCAAAATTGGGACTGTCCCTATATAAATAGGGATATCTGCTCACTGTACCCCAATCCCCTATCCTGATTTTTCACACATCTGGCTAACCCCAACCAGCCCTGTGTGACATTCCAATCCTGGCTCGCTGCCGAGGAAGTGAGTTACTTTCACTTTCATTCCTCAGCAGGCAGGCAGCCAGCTCCTCCCCCACCTACCCCCCAGCACCTCACCAACTCAACCCTGACGGAAGGAGGGAGGAGAGAGAGAGGGATGCTCCTGGGAGGAGGAGAAAGGTGGGGGTGCTCTGAGGGGGAGGAGAAGAATGGATGTTATGGGGGACAACAAAGAATACTGGTACCAGAGCCACAGAGCCTGCCTCGCCTCACCTCAGCCGGGGGGAAAGAGTCACACTCACAGGTGAGCTCCTTCTCCAACCCTTACCCTTCCCCTCCCAGAGACCCCAGCAGCCAATCCCATCCCTCAGACTGTGCAGCATTCTGCTCTCTCTAGGACCTAGCAGCCTGCTCTTTACTGCTCACTGCTTCCCGTCTGTCCGGGCTCCCGCAGAGTGGTGCCCTCAGGCAGAGTGAGGCCTATTCTGCCTATGGCTAAGGACGGCCTGATTGGGGGACATGGTATCGGGCGTGGATGCTGGATTGGGGGCCACTCACCTCGGGTGGCTCCTCATAAGAGGCAACTATTCCTGGCTGCTCTTACGGGGAGGCCGGCAGGGACTTGCGCGCTCCCTCCACCCACAGGCATTTGCCCCCGCAGCTCCTATTGGCCATGGTTCCCAGCCAATGGGAGCTGTGCAGCAGCACTGGTGGGGGCAGCAAGCAGAGCCGCCTGACGCACCTCTACTTAGGAGTAGCCAGAGCCCAGGAGAGCTCGGCACTTGTGGGGAGCCATCTGAGGTCAGCGGCCCCCGGATCCAATACCCTGCACCTCCTCTCGTTTACTAAGATCCCTCCCACACTCAAAGTACCTCCCAGAGCCCTTGCTCCACACCCCTCCTGGGCCTCAACCCCCTGCCAGCTCCGCACCAACTGGACTTATAACAGCATTTCAATGAAGATCAGAAAAAGACGGTTACTCACCTTTGTAACTGTTGTTCTTCGAGATGTGTTGCTCATATTCATTCCAAGTAGGTGTGCGCGCGCGCCGCGTGCACGTTCGTCGGAAGAAATTTTCCCCTAGCAACACCCGGGCGGGTCGGCAGGCGCCCCTGGCGTGGTGCCCTTGCGGCACCGCATATATGCCCCTGCCGACCCGGCCGCTCCTCAGTTCCTTCTTGCCGGCTACTCCGACAGTGGGGAAGGAGGGCGGGTGTGGAATGAATATGAGCAACACATCTCGAAGAACAACAGTTACAAAGGTGAGTAACCGTCTTTTCTTCTTCGAGTGCTTGCTCATATTCATTCCAAGTAGGTGAATCCCAAGCCTTACCTAGGCGTGGGGTCGGAGTTGGAGACTGTCGAATGCAGAACAGCCAAGCCAAGAGCCGCATCGTCCCGGGACTGCTGTACCAAGGCGTAATGGGCAGAAAAAGTGTGCACTGACGACCACGTGGCTGCACGACATATGTCTTGTATAGGCACACGGGCGAGAAAGGCAATCGAGGACGCCTTGCGCTCTCGTGGAATGAGCGGTAACTCGCCCTGGAGAAGTGTGAGCCAAGGCATAGCATGTTTTGATGCAGGCCGTCACCCAGGATGATATTGTTTGTGATGAGACAGGGTGACCTTTCATCCTGTCTGCGACGGCAACGAATAGTTGGGAGGTCTTGCGGAAGGGTCGGGTGCGGTCAATGTAAAACGCCAGCGCCCGACGAACATCAAGTGAATGCAAGCTCTGCTCTCTGCGAGACGCATGAGGTTTTGGGTAAAACACTGGAAGGAAAATGTCCTGGTTTAGGTGGAATGGGGAGACCACCTTGGGCAGAAAGGCCGGATGCGGACGGAGTTGTACCTTGTCTTTATGGAATATCGTGTATGGTGGTCCGCTACCAGAGCGCGAAGCTCTGAGACTCTCCTGGCCGATGTGTAATGGCCACAAGGAACGCCACCTTCCACGATAGGTACAGGAGAGAGCAGGTTGCCAAGGGTTCGAAAGGGGGGCCATTAGTTTCGAGAGAACGAGATTTGAGGTCCCAGGAGGGGGCGGGACAGCGGACCTGGGGATACAGGCGCTCCGGGCCCTTGAGGAACCTCGAGACCATCAGGGTGAGAGAAGGCGGAGGAAGAGCCTTCTCCTGGATGGAAGGAGGAAATGGCCGCTAGGTGAACGCGGACGGATGAGCGCGAGGCCTTGTTGTTGTTTAAGGTGCCATAGATATTCTAAGTAGCACTTGGATGGGGACCTGAGCTGGTGACAGTCCTCGTGATTGACACCAGCAGGAAAACCTCTTCCATTTTGCCAGGTAGGTAGCCCTGGTAGCGGGTTTCCTACTTCCCAAGAGCACTTGCTGCACTGGGGTGGAACAGCGCAGCTCCGCAGAGCTCAGCCAGCCAGGAGCCACGCCGTCAGGTGGAGGGACCGGAGGTCGGGGTGGAGAAGCCTGCCGTGGTCTTGTGATATCAAGTCTGGATGGACCGGCAGGGGAACCGGACTGGCTATGGACAGGTCCAACAGCGTGGGTACCAGTGCTGGCGAGGCCACGCTGGGCGATGAGAATTAGCCGGGCCTTGTCCCTGCGAAGCTTTACGAGGACTTTGTGCACCAAGGGGAACGGCGGGAAGGCATAGAGGAGGTGGGTCGACCAGGGTAGGAGGAACGCGTCCGACAGAGAGCCGCGGCGAGACCGCGGAAGGAGCAGAACAGGGGCACTTCCGGTTGGTGCGGGAGGCGAAGAGGTCGATTTGGGGAAATCCCCACCGCCGGAAAAGAGAATGGACTAAGTCCGGACGAAGAGACCACTCGTGGGCTAGAAAGGACCTGCTGAGCCGGTCTGCCAACACGTTCTGGACTCCCTGGAAGAAAAGAGGCTTCCAAGATCGATGCCGTGGGTTACACAAACTTCCCACAGTCGTCATCGCCTCCTGACAAAGAGGGAAGAGAGCGCGTCCCCCCCCTGCTTGTTTATATAGTGCATCGCGGTGGTGTTGTCCGTGAGCACTAAGACAGAACGGCCTCGCAGGTGAGAAAGAAACGGCCTGGAAGGCGAGGCGGACGGCTCTCAGCTCCCTGATGTTTATGTGCAGCGACAGCTCCCGAGCGGACCAGAGGCCCTGTGTGTTCGACGAAACCCCCATGTGAGCTCCCCAGCCCAGAGAGGATGCGTCCGTGTTAAGGGAAATGGACGGCTGTCTGGGGTGAAACGGTAACCCCGCACACACCAGGGCCGGATTTCGCCACCATCGGAGGGAGTGTAGGACGCTTTCCTGTGAGTGTGACAACGATGTCCATGCTGTCCCTGCGTGGACGGTAACCGAAGCTAACCATATCTGCAGTGGGCGCAGGCGGAGTTTGCATACTTGGTTACAAAAGTACACGCCGCCATGTGGCCTAAGAGGCTGAGACAGACCCTGGCCGAGGTAGTGGGAAGGCTAGCAGGCTGTCTATGATAGTGAGTAGTGCCCTGGAAATGGCTGGGTGGAAGTGAGGCTGTCGCGGCTGTAGAGTCCAAGACAGCGCCGATGAATTCTATCCTCTGAGATGGTACGAGGATGGACTTGTCGAGATTTATCAGGAGCCCTAGAGATTCGAACAGGTCCCTGATGATTGTTATGTGCCGCGGAGGCGACCTGAGCCTGGGAGGAACGCGCGAACCAGCCAGTCGTCAGGTACGGGAAGACACATATCCCTTGGCGACGGAGGCAAGCGGCCACTACTGCCATACATTTCATGAAGACACGTGGGGCAGAGGACAGGCCGAATGGCAGGACCGTGAATTGAAAGTGCCGGTCTCGCGCCACAAAGCGGAGAAAGAGCGTCTGTGAGGCGGTAGATCGAAACATGAAAGTACGTGTCCTTCATGTCGAGAGCAGCGAACCAGTCTCCCGGATCCAGGGAAGGATGATAGACCCCAAGGATACCATGCGGAATCTTAACTTCCTTACGAAGGCGTTGAGTCGCGGAGGTCTAGGATGGGTCGGAGACCGCCTTTCGACTGGGGATTAAAAAATATCGGGAGAAGTAAAACCCTCGGCCTCTGAGGTCGTGAGGCACCTCTTCTATCGCTCCAAGTTCAAGAAGCGTGAGGACCTCCTGCCAAAGGAGATGCTCGTGAGAGGGGTCCCTGAAGAGGGACGGGAGGTGGGTGGGATGGTGGAGGCGAAATAAACTGGAGATGGTAGCCAAACTCCACCGTGCGCAAGACCCATTGGTCTGACGTTATCCGGGTCCACGCCGGAGGAGAAGGAGAAAAGGCGGTTGGAAAAAAGAAGAGGAGTCCGGGAAGGGACTGGTGCTCTGCTCTCTTGCGCACCTTCAAAAGTTTGGCTTCGTCCCGCCGCGGTGGTTTGGTGGTACCATTGCTTGTTTTGCCCCCCTTGGGAACCGGACTGGCGTCGTCGGTTCACCGCGTCCCCGCCGTCTGTTGAAGTCTTGGCGGGGCGTGGTGGGGGATAAGGGGGGCGCTGAGGTTGCTGCGAAAGGACCTCCGCCGGGTCTGCGGAGTGTGCATGCCCAGGAGCGCATTAATTATATCGTTATCTTTAAGGCTTTGCAGCCTTCAGGTCCGTCTTCTCAGAGAAGAGGCCCTGCCCTTCAAAAGGGAACGGTCTTGAATAGTATGCTGCAGCTCCGGAGGTAAGCTGGACACTTGCAACCAGGAAATCCGTCTCATGGTAACTCCCGACACGATGGTTCTAGCTGCTGAGTCCGCGGCGTCGAGCGCAGCCTGTAAGGCTATCCTTGAGATCTTTTTGCCCTCTTCCACGAGACTTTGAACTCAGGACGGGAGTCTACCGGAACCAGTTCAGTAAATTTGTCCATGGCCTGCCAGGTATTAAAATCGTACCTGCCTAGCAGCGCTTGCTGGTTTGCCACACGTAACTGGAGACCCCCTGCGGAGTAAAAAGCTTACGGTCCAGCAGGTCCATATGTTTAGCCTCCCACGCGATTTCGGGCGCGGGGCTGGTTGGCCATGACGCTCCCTCTCATTCACGGATTGGACGACCAGAGAGCATGGAGGCGGATGGGTGTACAGGTAGTCGTACCCCTTACGAGGGTACCATGTACTTCCTCTCCACGCCCTGGCCGTCGGAGGGATCGATGCCGGGGACTGCCAAATAGTTCTCCGTTTTGGCCTGAATAGTTCGTATGAAGGGCAAGGCGACCCTCGTCGGTGCATCGGAAGAGAGAATGTCCACTACAGGATCCTCAACTTCCGGCACCTCCTCTGCTTGCAAGTTAATGCTCAACGCCACTCTGCGGAGCAGATCCTGATGACCGTGAAAGGTCAATAGGGGGCGGGCCAGAGGTCGAAGTGCCCGCCACTGCCTCATCTGGAAGGAGGATGTGCAGGAAAGACCGGGACCGGGGGCTCCTCTGCTGGTGTCGATCCAGAGTATGGCTCGAGTTGGGTGCTGCTCAGGGTCTTGTGACTCGTGGGTAACATCGGTTTGCCGAGGAGGGACGCTGATGGTGGCCTCTGGCACTCGACCTGCACCAGCAGATCTCGTCGGCGGGAGAGGATAGCACCTTGGGCTTGATGGTACGCCCAAGGCGTCCAGAAGGACCACTGCTGGGCTGGTCCGGATCTTGGCCCACATCCCCATAAAGCACGGTGTGTCTGTTCGCGAGGAAACCGGTAAGGGTGTCTGGAAGGGCCAAGGCGGGGCAGACAACCCGTAGGACTTGGTGCCGAGTGACAGTCGGTGCCGGGGGAACGTGCCCGATAATCGAACCGGTGCCGAGAGATTCGGACTGTGGCTCCGGAGGCGCGACCGCAGGAGCCTTCGCTTTCTTCGGCCGAGGTGAAAGTGAGCGTCGCCGAGCTGGCTGCTCAGATGGAGACTTATGTGCCGCGGTGAGCTGCGGCGGTACACGCTCGTCCCCGTGCCGAAGACGGTGGTTTCGGTGCAGGCTGCGGTGCGTGCAGGTGCCGGAACTGCCGGATTCAGGGCGGCCTCCATAAGAGCTGCTTTAACGGGGAGTCCCGCTCCTTTTTTGTCCACGGTTTGAAGGACTTGCAGATGCGGCACTTCTCCGTCAGATGGGATTCCCCAGGCACTTGAGGCAATGATCGTGGGGATCTCCCGTTGGCATCGGCCGACGACAGGCCGTGCACTGCTTGAAGCCGGGAGAGCCAGGCATGAGCCCGGTTCCCGGAGCGGGCGAGGAGGAGTACACCCTCAGCCCACTAACTATATTTACAACTACGTTTAAACTATACTTATAACTATTAACTATTAACACTACCAAACAACACTAAACTAACTAAGAACTAAGTAGAACTGGTGAAACGCTAGGGATGTGGAGGTCAGCTAAGGCCGCACTCCACGTTCCAACAACCGACACGGGCCGGTTAAGAAGGAAACTGAGGAGCGGCCGGGTCGGGCAGGGGGTATATATGCGGTGCCGCAAAGGGCGCCACGCCAGGGGTTGCCTGCCGACCCGCCGGGTGTTGCTAGGGGAAATTTCTTCCGACGAACGTGCACGCGGGCGCACGCACACCTACTTGGAATGAATATGAGCAAGCACTCGAAGAAGAATGCCGATTTTATAGAGCTTTCCAGCTGGTGAAGGTGTTTGGATAAAAGTATTTTTTACCATATTTTGGATTACAAATATTTGCATTGTAAAAATGGTAAAAGAAATAGTATTTTTCAATTCACCTCATACAAGTACTGTCGTGCCAGCTCTTTATCCTGAAAGTTGAACTTACAAATGTAGAATATTTTTTGTTACATAACTGCACTCAGAAGAAAAACGTAGAGCCTACACATTCTCTCAGTCTTACTTCTTGTTCAGCCAATTGCTCAGACAAACAAGTTTGTTCACATTTACGGGAGAGAATGCTGCCTGCTTCTTATTTGCAATGTCACCCTAAAGTGAGAAGAGGCATTCGCCTGGCACTTTTGCAGGTAGCATTGCAAGGTATTTACATGTCAGATATGCTAAATATTCATATCCCGCTTCATGCCTTGGCCACCACTCCAGACAGCATGCTTCCATGCTGATGATGCTCATTAAAAAAGTAATGTGTTATACTCTGTATAAGTTTTATACAGAGTAAAACGGATTTATTTCATGTATAGATCCCATTGGGAGCTGGGTCTCTGGGTGCTAGAGACAGGAGCACTTGCTAAGCCGTTTTCAGTTAAGTCTGCAGCTTTGGGAGCGTGGGCAGGGCTCGTGAAACCATTCAAGCAACCTAGGCAGTTGCCTAGGGCGCTAGGATTTGGGAAGCAGCATTTTCTTCAATCGCCCCAATCACTGCCGGCATTTAGGTGGAGGAAGCTGGGGCAGGGGAGTGTGGGGAGGGCTGCCTGCCGCAAGTGATGGGAGGGGAGGGCGGCACGCAGGGGAGCTCCCCACCCCGGCTCACCCCTGCTCCACCTCCTCCCCAAGCATGTCGTGGCCATTTCACTTCTCCTGCCTCCCAGGCTTGCAGCACCTAAGCTGATTGGTGCCGCAAGCCTGGGAGGCGGGAGAAGTGAAGCAGCGATGGCGTGCTCGGGGTGGAAGTGGAGCAGGGGTGAGCTGGAGTGGAGGAGGTGCCTCAGGGTGGAGGGTGGGGAGCTGCCGCAGGGGTGGCGCATCAGGGAGGATGGGGGGAGCTGCTGCGCGGGGGGGTGCCTCAGGGCGGGGGTTAGGTGACGGAGGAGGGTGCAAGGTGGAAGTTTTGCCTAGGGCACGAAACATCCTTGCACCAGCCCTGGGTGTGGGTCATACCCTGGGTCTGCGTTGCAGCAGATTAGCATATCTGTCTCAACAAGACAGGTTTCCAGAGACCCAAACTGGCAGAGAAAATGGGCTCAGAGGTAGTCTCAGTACATCAGGTGACAGTCCCAAGGGGGTTTCTGTAACCAAACCCATCACACTGGTATTCGCTCCAGTGAGATACTGTGCAGTGCTGTGGGGCAGACGCTGTCATAAGCATCTCGGTGATTGGGAGCTGAACAGTCACCCATCTCATTAGTTGTTGCCTTAGCTTGACATCAGCATCGAATTTACATGTGTGGGTACCATCACTCCCTGAAAATGTCACCCAGGGACAATCCCCCTGGAGCACAGTGGCGGCTGGCAGGAACCTGCTGCGCACCAGGCTGACAATGGTTCCGACCAGGGCAGAGGCAATGCACACTTCTTACAAGCAGATCAGCCCCCTCCAGAAGCAAACACTGGACTGGCCAGAGGGACTGCTGCAATGCAGAGATTTGGCTTAGCCTCATCTTCTCAGTGTGCCTGTGGGGCAGCAATACAGACAGTCACACGTGGTGGACGAGTTCCCCGTTAGAAGACTGGACCTTAAGGATGCACAGTCAGATGGCTGAACAAGCTAGACCTAAGAAAGGTCTGAATGAGCTCTCCCCTGACAGATAGTGATGAGCTGGGGAGGGGGAAAGGTTTCAAGACCGACTGTGTTTACAAGAACACACCCACTCTGTCTAGGTATCCAGCAGACAGAGCTGTGTTGGCTGGGGCTGGGTTACAAATCACTGTAGTACTTGAATACAGGGGTAGCGAAATGTTGTCCTGATTGTCTGAGTAAAGGGCAGCAGAACTGTGCTTAGCCTGCCCTGACTGGGGGTGGAGGGGGTTACCCATAACTGAACTGAACTCACTAACCAGGGAATCAGATACGAGACCCCTATCAAGAGTGAGAGGGCGTGGAGATGGGTGTTCCTGCTGAGGGGATCTGGGCTCTGTGGAAGAGGTTTAGACATGGTCAATCTGCTCCTCAGCACTCTTCAAAGATAGTTAATTAAGGCTCCATTAGGAGTCTTTTTGGTTTCAGTGATCACTAGAGCTGTAATCAGCTGCTGTGAAACAGTGTTTCTGCCCAGCTGCTTCAGCACTGAGGGTTCTCCACTGACAGCACTGACAGTCACTGAGAGCTGGGTGACAGCGACCTGCACAGGTCACAGGAAAGAGGCCAGGGATATATAGCCTGGGGTAGCACAGGGCAGCTGAGAAACAGGACAGGGAAATATGTAGGCTGTGTAAGACGGGAAGTGAGGAAGAATTGCATCTCCTGTGTCCAGCCTTTGGGGAAGTTACAATTTTAGGACTAATTCCCTCAAATGCAAATCCGCCGGAACACAGTGATTGGGAACTGGATCTTGAGAAATTGGCCTTGGATTTTTAGTTTGAGTGAGCGGCTGCAGGCTCCATTGACAGCAAATCCAACCACTGGAAGCTGCAGTTACCCAGGTTCCCATTGTGCCGCAGAGGAGAGGAATGAGGTGTGGACCATGCTTTCAGAACTCTTAAAAGAGCAACACTCCAATGCGGAAACTACAGCACCTGAGCCACCAAAAAAGAAAATCAACCTTCTGCTGGTGGCATCCGACTCAGATGATGAAAACAAACATTTGTCAGTCTGCACTTCTTTAGATCGGTATTGAGCAGAACCCATCATCAGCATGGACACATGTCCTCTGGAATAGTGGTCAAAGCATGAAGGGACATAGGAATTTTTACCGCATATGGCACATATATATTTTGCAACGCTGGCTACAACAGTGCCATGTGAATGCCTGTTCTCACTTTCAGGTAACATTGTAAACAAGAAGCAAGCAGCGTTATCTCCTGCAAATGTAAACAAACTTGTCTTTCTGAGCGTTTAGCTGAACGAGATATAGGACTGAGTGGACTTGTAAGATCTAAAATTTTACATTGTTTCATTATTGATTGCGGTTATTATTTGTAAATAATACTACATTTGTAAGTTCAAATTTCAGGATAAAGAGCTGGCACTATAGGACTTGTATGAAGTGAATGAAAATACCGTTTCTTTTGTTTCTTTTTTACAGTACAAATATTTGTACTTAAATATAAAATGAGCACAGTACACTTTGAATTCTAAGTTGTAATTGAAATCAAGTAGAAAACATCCAAAAAAATTGAAATAACAGTTTTCTGTTATTGTGTAACGGAGCAATTAACTGCGTGATTAATCTTTAATCGCACAATTAATCACAATTAATTTTTTTAACAGCTTGACAGCCCTACTCCCCATCACTACCATGTAACCACCTGTGGGGTGGAACAGAGTAGATGAGAGACAGGGCACAGAAACTCATGGGCCGTGTAGGAGAGGAAGTGAGGAAGATCCCTCACTCCAGTCACAGCAGTGGGGGATATTCCAGGTTCAGAGGTAATTAGCTGAGATGGAAATCACCTGGAGTGAGCGGGATAGGAATCCCACACTTCATAAAGGGATCCCTGAGTAGTTGCAGGTTTCATTCAATTCCAAATCCCACAAATGGGGTTTACGGTTACCCAGCGCCCCGTTGTGCTGTAGCGGGGCAGGGGGATCAAAGCTATCAGCGACGGGGAGGGTCTCTCACAGGGGCACACGTACTGCTGCCTGCAGTGCAGGCCCTAAGTGCTGTGCTGGGGGCAGTGGAACCAGCACTGACTTTGAGGGAAGAGTGCTCTCTACTGAGCCCCCAGCCTGCTCTCTGCAGCACAGGCATGAAGAACTGTTTGGGGGAAGTGGGGTCAGCACTGATACCATAGGAAGAGCGACACTTACTGTGACCCTGAACCGGCTCCCTGCCGTACAGGCCCTTAGCCCCATGCTCAGGCACTGGAGTCAGCACTGACTCAGACAGGAGAGCTAGGTCTGTGCTGAAAGCTTCCCAGCCCGATCCCTGCACCACCCACAGTAACCTGATGGATGAAGGTTACCTGAGCACTCGACACCAGCATCTTCTCCGTGGGTACAGTTATTGTCTCCCACAGGCCGAGCCCCGCAATTGGAGAAGGCAGCTTCTGTCCCTGTGCAGTTGATATTATTCAGCCAAATATGGTCAGATCCTGGCCCAAATCAAGCCCCTCCTGGGGCTGATAACACAATCCCACAGCCCAGCTGCCTGCACACAACTCCAGCATCCTGTAAGTCCCAGCCATCATCACACACCGTTCCCCACTTCTTGTTGTGAAACACCTCGACTCTCCCAGCGCAGCGACTCGAACCATTCACCAGTCGGAGCTGAGCCACTTCTGAGATGCCGGAGTCTGTAAACACCCAAGGGAAGAAACACTCAGGGAGTTTCCTGTGCAACTGATCTCTCCTGTCGCTGGGGAACGTAGCACCTTGTGCTGACTGGTCTGACCGGTCTCTGCACACAGCCACTGCCTGTCAAGGGCTCCCCACCACTGACCAGGCTAATCACTTGGGCAATGGTGAAGTTTGTTCACTACCCTCCCAGGCAGCTCTCACCTAGTTAGGCAGACTGGATGGCAGTCTGTCCTACTGCTCCCACTAGAGCACTTAATGAAAAAGATCACACACCCCCCCCACACACACACACACACTGCTGGCAGGAATCTCCTGGAGAGCAGATTTAAACCCTCACTCCTGGCGCTGATTGCGGTGTTATTGACATGAACTGTGACCATGTAGATCATTGTTGCAACCAGAGTCCTATGGTTGCACCAGGATTTGTACAGAAGAGGCCAAGTGGGGCAGACGCTGACATAAGCATCTTGGGGATTGGGAGCTGAACACAGTCACCCTGCGTCATTAGTGGTTGCCATAGCCTGATATCAGCAACAAATTTACATGTGTTGGTGCTATAGCTCCCTGAAAACCTCACCCAGACTCCATCCCCCTTAGAACTGCCTGGAGCACGGTCGCGGCTGGCAGGAAACCGCTGTGCAACACGCTGACAATGGTTTCGACCAGTGCAGAGGCAATGCACACTTCCTACAAGCTGATCGGCCCCCTCCTGAAGCAAACACCTGCCCCTGCAGTTCCTCCTCACTTGCCATGACTAGTCTAGTGATTCCAGCCCAGTACCAGTCTCAGATGACTGATGGCAGAGCTGGGCTGACAGCTGTGTCCTCACACAGGGGCAGCAACTCTGGGATAGAGAGACTGACATCCTGACGAATACAGAGACTGCCATGCTGATGGATTTCAGAAGCTCTAACTTGTATCTGCCTATTTCCAACCTGGGACTCAGATCCTGGATTAGGCGGCTTAATGATCCCCTAACTGGACTGGCCAGAGGAATTGCTACAATGCTGATATGTGGCTTAGCCCAATCTTCTCAGTGTGCCTGTGGGGCAGCAATACAGACAGTTACAGGTGATGGAGAAGAGCTGTGCCCAAGAAGTGGCCTGTAGAACCACACAGAGGAATTAGAGTCAGCACAGCCACTGAGAGGAGAACACTCCTTACTGAACTCACCATAACGTTGATTGAAGCACAGGCCACAAGGACCATGCTGGGGTCAGCTCTGGCCATGGGAGAACAATACTCCATAATGAGCTTCCCACTGTGCTCCCTGCAACATGCAGCGTGGTGGAAGAAGCTTACCTGAGCACACAACACCGGCATCTTCCCCGTGGTTACAGTTATTGTTTCCCCAAGGCCGAGCCCTGCACTCAGTGAGGGCAGCTTCTGTCCCTGTGCAGTGAACGTCATCCAGCCAGATTCGGTCTGACCCTCGCCCAAATCGAGCTCCGCCTGGGGATGATAACGCTGTCCCACAACCCAGCTGCCTGCACACGACTTCGGCATCGTCTAGGTTCCACTCATCATCACACACGGTTCCCCACTGCTGGTTGTGAAGCACCTCGACCCTCCCCGCACAGCGACTCGGGCCATTCACCAGTCGGAGCTGAGCCACTTCTGAAATGCCAGCGTCTGCAAACACCCCGAAGGAATAAATATTTAGGGAGGTTCCTGTGCATCTGATCACTAGTGACACTGGGGAACGTAGCACCTCACACACACTTGGTTGAACGGCCTCTGCAACTGCCTGTCGGGGGTTCACTCTTCGCTAGGGCTGTTAATTAATCACAGTTAACTCTTGCGACTAACTCAAAGATACGAATCGCAAGTTAAAATATGAATCATGATTAATCTCAGTTTTAATTGCACTCTTCATAGGATACCAATTGAAATTTATGAAATATTTGGGATGTTTTTCTACATTTTCAAATATATTGATTTCAATTACAACAAAGAAAACACAGTGTAAAGTGGTCACTTTATATTATTATTTTGCATTACAAATATTTACACTACAAAAATAATAAAAGAAAAAATACTTTTCAATTCACCTCATACAAGTACTGTAGGGCAATCTCTGTATAGTAAAAGGTTGAATTTAAAAAAAAAATCTCCAAAACTTAGAGACTACAAGTCCACTGAGTCCTTTCTCTTGTTCAGCTAAATGCGAAGACAAACAATGTTGTTTAAATTTATGGGAGATAAACTTGCCTGCTTCTTATTTAAAATGTCACCTGAAAGTAAGAAGAGGCATTGGAATGGCATTTTTATAGCTAGCATTGCAAGGTATTTACATGACAGATATGATAAACATTCGTATGCCCCTTCATGCTTAAGCCACCATTCTAGATGACATGTTTCCATGCTGATGATGCTGTTAAAAAAGTGATGTGTTAATTTAATTTGTGACTGAAATCCTTGGAGGAGAATTGTAAGTCTCCTGCTCTGTGTTTTACCCGCATTCTGCCATATATTTCATGTTATAACAGTCTCGGATGATGTCTCAGCACGTGTTCATATTAAGAACACTTATGCAGATTTGAAAAAATGCAAAGAAGTTACTAATGCGAGATTTCTAAAGATAGCTATTGCACTTCAGAATCTGAAATGCCTTCCAAAATCTGAGAGGGATGAAATGTGGAGCATGCTTTCAGAAGTCTTAAAAGAGCAACGCTCCAATGCGGAAACTACAGAATCTGAACCACCAAAAAGAAAATCAACCTTCTGCTGGTGGCATCTGACTCAGGTGATGAAAATGAGCATGTGTCGGTTTGCACTGCTTTGGATCGTTACCGAGCAGAACCCGTCATCAACATGGACACATGTCCTCTGAAATGGTGGTTGAAGCATGAAGGGACATTTGAATCTTTAGCACATCTGGCACGTAAATATCTTGCGACAGCCACCCATATCATTAGTGGTTGCCTCAGCCTAACATCAGACTGATCAGGAACACTCAATATGGATTCACCAAGGGCAAATCATGCCTGACCAACCTGACTGCCTTCTATGATGAGATAAATGGCTCTGTCAATATGGGGAAAGTGGTGGATGTGTTATTCCTTGACTTTAGCAAAGCTTTTGATACGGTCTCCCATAGTATTCTCACTAGCAAGTTAAAGAAGTATGGATTGGATGAGTGGACTATAAGGTAGTTAGAAAGCTGACTAGATCATCAGGCTCAATGGGTAGTGATCAACAGCTTGATGTCTAGTTGGCAGCAGAGTGCCCCAGGGGTCGGTCCTGGGGCCGGTTTTGTTCAAAATCCTTATTAATAATCTGGATGATGGGATGGATTCCACCTTCAGCAAGTTTGCAGATTACACTAAGATGTGGGGAGGGGTAGATACGCTGGAGGGTAGGGATAAGGTCCAGAGGGACCTAGACAAATTGGAGGATTGGGCCAAAAGAAATCTGAAGAGGTTCAACAAGAACAAGTGCAGAGTCCTGCACTTAGGACGGAAGAATCCCATGCACTGCTACAGATGGAGGACTGACTGGCTAAGTGGCAGTTCTGCAGAAAAGGACCTAGGGGTTACGGTGGACAAGAAGCTGGATATGAGTCAGCAGTGTGCCCTTGTTGCCAAGAAGGCTACATGCAAATTGGTTTGCATTAGTCAGAGCATTACCTGCAGAGGAAAGGAAGTGATTATGCCTCTCTATTCCGCACTGGTAGAGCCACATCTGGAGTATTGCATTCCAACCCCCCTAGGAAACAATGTGGACAAATAGCAGAGAGTCCAGCGAAGGGCAACAAAAATTATTAGGGGTTTGGGCAATGACTTACGAGGAAGGCGGAGGGAACTGGGCTTATTAGTTTGCAGAAAGAGAAGATGAGGGGATTTGATAGCAGCCTTCAACTACCTGAAGGGGGTCCAAAGAGGATGGAGCTAGGCTGTTTTCAGTGTGGCAGATGACAGAACAAGAAGCAGTGGTCCAAGTTCCAGTGTGACGGTTTAGTTTGGATATTAGGAAAAACTATATCACTAAGGAGGATGGGAAGCACTGGATAGGCTACCTAGGGAGGTGGTGGAATCTCCTCCTTAGAGGTATTTTAAGGCCCAGCTTGACAAAGGCCCTGGCTGCGATGATTTCATTGGGGATTGGCTCCTGCTTTGAGCAGGGGTTGGATTAGATGACCTCCTGAGGTCTCTTCCACCCTAATCTTCTATGATTCTATGATTCTGTGATCAGAATCAATGTACAGTGTTGGCTCCATAGTTTCCTCACTCAGAGTCCATCCCCCATAGACTGCCTGGAGCACAGTGACAGCTGGCAGGAACCTGCTGCGCACCAGGCTGACAATGGTTCCGACCAGTGTAGAGGCAATGCACACTTCCTACAAGCAGATTGGCCCCCTCTGAAAACAAACACCCTGCCCCTGCAGTTGCTCCTCACTTGCCGCAAATGACTTGGCAACACGTTTGTGACAGCCATTGCTGCACCCTGTCTAGTGCTGCCACCCAGTACCAGTCTCAGATGAATGATGCAGAGCTGGGCTGACAGCTGTGTCCTCACACAGGGGCAGCAACTCGTGGATAGAGAGACTGCCATCTGATGGATTCAGAAGCCCTAACTTCTATCTGCCTATTGCAACCTGGGAATGAAGACTTGAACTAGTCTTAACAAGCCCCTGACTGGACCGGCCAGAGGAATGATACAATACAGAGATTTGGGTAAGCCCAATCTTCTCATTGTCCCTCTGGAGCAGCAATACAGAAGTTAAACATTGGTGGAGTAGAGCCCCGTTAGAAGACTGGAGCCTCGAGGAGGGAAGCAAGGTTTGAATGAGCTCTCTTCTGATAGCTAGTGATGAGCTGGGGAGGGGAAAAGGCTTCAGGACCAGACTGTGTTTATATAAACACACCCACTCTGCCTAGTATCCAGCAGACATTGCTGTATTGGTTCGTTCTGGGTTTCAAACCACTGTAGTACTTGAATGCAGGGGTAGTGAAATGTTGTTGTCCTGATTGTCAGAGTAAAGGGCAGCAGAACTGTGCTTAGCCTGCCCTGACTGAGGGGGTCTTCCACAACTCAACTGAACCCACTATCCAGGGGGGCTCAGACACCAGACCCCTATCAAGAGTGACAGGGGGTGGAGATGGGTGTTCCTTCTGAGGGGTGTGGGCTCTGTGTAAGAGGTTTAGGCATGGTTCAATCTGCTCCTCAAAACTCTTCAAAGACAGAGTTAATTAAGACTCCATTAGGAGTCTTTTTGGTTTCAGTGATCACTAGAGCTGAAATCACCTGCTGGGAGACACTGTTTCTGCCCAACCTGCTTCAGCACTGAGGTTTCCCACTAAGAGCTGACAGTCACTGAGAGCTGGATGGAGCCTCAAGAGAGCGACCTGCAGAGGTCACAGTAGAGAGGCCGGGGGCAGCAGAAGGTCAGGGCGAGAAGAGTGGTGAGTGGCTGGCAGGGCTGCTGCCACCAGAGTAAGCACCCAGACACCAGAGCGAGCCAGACGCTCTCCTCCCGGCCCCCATGGTGGGAACTGAACTCACACAGGTGCACCTCTGAACACTGGCTCTTCACTAACCAAGGACAACCGCTGTTAGTGGGGTGCGGTGGAGGGAGAAGGGAGGGGCACCTTAAAGGAATTTTGGGTTGCTGGGCTCAAGAACCTGAGGCAAAACGCACTGCTCAACATACTCTGGCATACGTGTTTTGCTCATGATTTTATCAGTTTCCAGCGTTCTCCAAAGTTAAGGCCAGACGGCTTCCCTTCTTTTATTAAAAAAATATTTTCTACACTGAGACTATCCTTGCAAGAGGGGAAGCTGTGCCTCTTAGAAGCACCCAGGGGGTGCTGTGTAATTGTCTCAGGTTACTGGGGTGGAGGCTCAAGCCAGATCTGCGTTGTATTGCTGGAAATGAACCCCTAGATATTAAAACCACCTCTGGTTGCTGCCAACTTTACTGGTCGCTTCTGATGTCACTGGTAGAAGGGTTACATAAATATTGACTTGTGACATACACAAAAGAAGAAGACTCCCCCCTCTGACATGCAGCCACTTCTGGGGTAGGACAGAGAAGCTAAGAAACAGGACAGGGAAATAAATAGGCTGTGTAGGACAGGAAGTGAGGAGGAATTGCATCTCCTGTGTCCAGCTCTTGGGGAAATTACAACTTCAGGATTAATTCCCTGAAATGCAAATCCGTCGGAACACAGTGATTAGGAACCGGACTCTTGAGAAATTGGTCCTGGATTTTTAGTTTGAGTGAGCGGCTGCAGGCTCCATTGACAGCAAATCCAGCCAGTGGAAGCTGCAGTTACCCAGGTCTCCAATGTGCCACAGAGGCATCTGGCCCAGAGATAACTAGATGCCAACTGGCAGAGGGCACAGGGATGCCTTGAGTTTTATGAGGATCCCCTGCCTGAGATATATGCACAATAGTTCACCAGAGGTGGCATATCAGGTTTCTACCTAGAGCCAGAGCCGGCTGGTCGCCCTAATGGGGGCAAGATGTTTGTATGGGAAATAGTTGAAGAAAGATGTAAAATGTAGAATATGATGCTCCCGAAGTGCTGAAGTGAAGCTTTTCACCTGCGCGATGGCAATCCCTTCGGCTGAGCCAATCAGTACATAGAAGAAAGCACAGCCGTGGAGACAGGCTATATTCATTGTCTGGGTCTCACTGTCTGAGAATTGCAAAGACCAAGGACCCTCAGCACAACTCTCTGAAGAGAGACCTCCTCTGGGAACAGACAATGGTCTGTACCTACAAAGAGGAAAGGGACAAGACCTCCCTTTCACCCAGGAGGCGGCTGACAGAGTTTGTCTCAGGAACAGGAGATCACAGACAAGCCTAGAGTAAAACCCTGGAAGGACTGTGAGGTGAGCGTTACTCTACCAGATGTTAGGATATAGATATTCAAAGGCCCATACTTTAAGAATTTAGGTGTAGTCTTATCACTTAGCTAGTTATAGAGGTATAAAAGAAAGAATCAAAATCACTGTCTGTGGAATGGCCTTCTCTTACTGTGACAGGCGAAGGCTGTCAGCTAAAATGTAGTTAGGCAGCCATAAGCTGGGAAGTGTATGGTTACGCCCACACATTCCAAACTAGTCACATGGAAATAAGGTGCTATTGGGCTATTAGGAAGACAATCCTGTCCTTAAATTCCTATCACCTCCAGAGAAAGGGTAGAGCCTAGAAGATGGAAAAGGAAACTTACTTTGATAGCATTCCGTCTGGCAAGAACTCACTTATCAATAGACGCTGCTGGAAAACTCTTATGTCTGTATAGATGTAGTTGTGAAATCCTCACTTCTGTATTGTTTTGTATGTTTATTTGCATGGTCTTTGTCTGGTTCTGTGATTGTTTCTGTCTGCTGTATAATTAATTTTGTTGGGTGTAAACCAATGAAGATGGTGGAATATAATTGGTTAAATAACCATGTTACAATATGTTAGGATTGGTTAGTTAAATTTCAGTAAAATGATTGGTTAAGGTCTAGCTAAGGAAAACTCAGGCCATGGCTACACTGGCGCTTTACAGCACTGCAGCTTTCGCACTCAGGGGAGTGAAAAAAACACCCCCCTGAGCACTGCAAGATACACTGGAGTAAAGCCTCAGTGTAAACAGTGCCACAGCGCTGGGAGCACGGCTCCCAGCACTGCAAGCTACACCCGTAGAGGATGTGGAGTACGTGCAGCGCTGGGAGAGCTCTCTCCCAGCATGCGGCGCTCAGTGCCACACTCGAATTCATAAGCGTGCCTTGCAGAACGTTGAAGTGCAAGTGTACATACCCTCAGGTTATCAACTATATAGTCTGCATCAAACCAGGAAGGGGAGGGAATGAACAGGAGTGGTGGGGTGGGATCATGTTTTCTAAAGGAAATAACAGGATTGGTAACAGAAACAAGACAAGAATAGCTCGTGCGTGTAAGCTGAAAGGGGAACTAAGAAGAACTGTCTGCTATGCTGGAATACCCCAACCATCAACTTGCTTGTCTTTGACTCTGTATTGTTCTGCTGGTTCTATACTAGAAGTCAGAAGAGAGATGTGAATAAGACCCTAACACCGACAGAAAATTCATTGTCATGAGTCTAGGCTCTACAGTGATCGTAGATTTTTGGACATGAAAAACCATTTCTCTCCAACTTTCTTGTCAACCCTCTCTACACGAAATCACTTGTCTTGTGTGACTAGAAGAGATAGAGCCGTGTTATTGAGTAGAGAGGGGATGGAGACGTGGTCACCTGATCCTGTTCTTTGGGAGATAGATGTGTGATGCTGGAATGCCTCAGAGCAGACAGAGTGGTCGTGCATAGATCTCATTGGGCCAAGGGTAAGGTGCTTTGCCAACCAGAGACAGGTCCAGCCCACAACGGTAGGGGCACGGTTTGGCTGTGGGGAGGGAGTCAGTGAGCTGCCCGCAGGACAACAAGGTCTCTTATCGGAGGCTCATGACTCACGCATTATGGCAGCACACTGCAAATGGATCACCCCTACGAACTCATACCACAACGCCCCTAGCATTAAACTAGTCGATGGGACAGCACGACTATCAAGGGGAGAGCGGCACACTCTTCGCTGAGCCCCACACTGACTCCGCTGCACCAAGCCACATAGACACACAGGGAATTAGGGTCAAGCACAGATTGGGAGGATAAGCCCCTACTGGAACGCGCCATATTGATCCCTGACACAGGACTCAGAGCACCTTCTGGTCACACATTGTGAGGACCAATGCTCGTATGACTTTCCACTCCTCTCCCTGCAAACACACAAGTGTTGTAATGAAGTACTGAGACACAACCGCATTTTCTGCCATGTTACAGTATGTTCCCGCAGGCCAAATCTCAGTGGAGGAGCTAGCGTCATTGTCCGTGCGTGGAAGCTATCCACCAGATACGCTGATTCCTTTAAATCGAGCATACGTGGGCTGATAGCCGCTCGCACAGCCAGCTGCTAGCACACACTGATCCGGCATCATAATTTCCATAGTCATACACAACGGTTCCCAGAGGTTGTGAAGCAACTCCCACTCGCAGGGGAGACTCGAGCCGTCAGTCATACTCGAGAGGCCACTTCTGAACACGCTGAGTCGCAAAGCCCCTAGAGATTAACACTCAGGAGTTCTTCATCTGATCATATGACACTGCTAACGTGGGCCCCTCACCATGGTGATCGAACATCTCTGCAATATAGACCTTTAGGGGTCACTCCCTGTCAATTTATATTATTATTTAAATTTTTTATCCAGGCTGTTGGAGAGGGGTTGCCTGTAAATAAAAAATGCCGGGTTAATAAAGAAGGAAGTTGGGAGCAGGAGGGGCTTGGGCAAGATGGCAGGCGCTCTTGGATTTATCGCCTAGGCGAATATATACAACTGTGCCCTGTGCTATCAGTCTGCTTTAAGCAACACTCATAATAAGACATTAGTATGCAAAACTCCAACATTCAACTTATTAAGCAGTTTCATGATTAACTACAGTGTAATGCAGATTCACTCATAAAGAGTGCGCTATAGAAAAATATTTACGAATCATATATAAGTTAGATTATGTCAAATTAATTGTTTAATAATGTATTGAGTATAAGAGAGTTATTAAACAAAGATTTGTTTTTATTAAAAGCATCTTCTGCTTTTTGCTGCAAATCAGTAATAATATCATCGTATACAAGACAAGTGTGTCTTCGATTTGCAAATAAATTAGCAGACCATTAAGTTCTCGGACTCACTGTAAGGTAGATTGTTTTTAAGAGCTTCTGTTTGAGAAACTCCGGTCTCTCATGATGTACTTTACTAGAATTTCGTAGAATATTGATTACAATGTAAAAGTTAGATTAGAATTTAGAATAGAGTAATATTAAATTACCTCAGTAAAAACGAGATGCAAATCCGCCTCAGTCCTCTCATGCAACGCCGCTGAGTAACATGAAATCCAAACCGGCAGCAGGCTGGTGGTGGTGATGGAACCCTAGCAAAGATCCAGGCCCTGCTCATACCCTTACTGTCTGATTTCTGACACCAACTCCTGCCAGCAGATCCGCACCACAACCCCTAGCCGTTACCAGCCATGGATTCTGCTCACAGGCTTGCAGGAGCAGAGTGGGGCGGGCTGGTCCTGACGCGAAGGGAGCAGCTGAACCCGGGTACGCCTGAGTGTCGCCCAACTGGCACAGACAATGCCACTCAACCCCCACGGCCTCTGCTCAGCACCGCCCCAGCCCCTCAGCCCGCTGCGCTGATGAGTGAACCCAGATACAGCAGGTTACCACGCCCTGCGTCGACCGCCCAGCCTGGCGTCACTGGGTACCAGGCCCAGCATGGCTGAGTGCCCACAGCGTCAGCTGAAATAGGGACAGCCTGAACCCAGAAGCAGTGAGTGGATTGAGCTGCTCAGCCTGCCGTCTGCATACATCAAACATCAGCTCACTGCCTTTGCATGTGCGTAGGTTCGCCCTGCTTATACACTGTTAAGAGATACATAATGTAAGTGTTGGAGGCGTTTGAAGATCAAAGGCTTACCGGTAAACGCTATGGAAATCAGCAACATTTATATTTATTGAAATGCACTTCCCTGCCTCGAACAACCTGTCATAATAATTCTCAACAATTAATTTATCCTGTTTAATGGTCAGGATTGTTAGCAAAGTATTTCTTGGCAAAAAAGTTGTTAATGAAATTCTAAAATGGACACAGAATAGCTTCTCTTGGCGTCACCCCAGCCTGCTGTCAAGCTCAGTAGATAATAGATGGAAAACTGCAGACCCTCAAAACCACACTCTTGGTGCAGTATGGCAACAGCAGCAAAACCCTCGAGCCAATCATCAGTGGCACCACCACCAGCCTTACAAACCATGTGAATTTATAGCATATGACAGCATATATCTTCAGGACGGGGCCACCCATGGAGACCAGCAGCCATCCTGCCCTTGGTGAGCTCCCACGAATGAGATGGACGCTGGCACTCCAGCCGGGGAGAGGCACTCCCCACTAGGGTGATCCAGCCAGATATGTCTAGGATTATAGGCCAGTCCGATATTTGGGCTTTGTTATATAGGACACAATTATCGCCACTAAAGTGACCACAAGCAAGTGTGAAAAATTCAGGACGGATGGGGCGAGGTAAAGGACCTAATAAGAAAAACCCAAATTGGCGACTGTCCTAAATAATAGTACTCGCTCACTGTACCCCAATCCCATCCATGCATTTTTGACCATCTGGCTAACCCCACCCAGCCCTGTGTGACCATTCCAATTGGCTCGCTTATTGCCCCGGGAGGAATGAGTTACTTTCACTTTCATTCTCAGCAGCAGCAGCCAGGCTCCTCCCATCCTACCCCAAGCCTCACCACTCAACCTGACGAAGGAGGGAGGAAGGAAGAGATCTCCGGTGAGAGACGAACAGGTGGGGTCTCTGAGGGGAAAGAATGTGTTATCAGGGACAACAAAGACGAGACCAACACAGGGCCTCGCCTCCCTCACAGGGGGGAAGAGTCAACCTCAAGTGAGCTCCTTCTCAACCCTTACCCTTCCCTCCAGAGACCCCAAGCAGCCAATCCCATCTCAGATCTGTATCAGAATCGCTCTTCTAGGACTAGCAGCCGCATCTTACCTCCTGCTTCCCGTCTCCGGCTCCGCAGGGATTGCCCTCACAGACTAGCCTATTTGCTATGGCTAAGACGGCCTGATTGGCAGTGATTCTGGGCGTGACTGGATTGGGCCAATCTATGTCTCAAGGCACTTCCTGTACTTAAGAGCAACACCTGCGCTCACGGAGCCAGAACTCTGGCCGCTCCTCTACCCACAGGCATTGCCACGCAGCTCCTATGCGCATGTTCCAGCCAATGGAGCTGTGCACCCAGACGTGGGGCAGGCAAAAGGACCGCCTGCACACTCACTTAGAGTACAGATGCCTAGAGAGTGGCTGTTGGGAGCCATTAGGTCACGGCCTCCCGATCCAATACACCTTGCCTCCTACTGTTCTAAGATCTCCACACTCAAAGTACCTCAAGCCTGCTCACACCCCCTGTGCCAAACCCTGCCAGCTCCGCCAACTGGACTATAAACCACGAATTTCAATGAAAAAAAGAAACTACATGAAAAAAGACGGGTTACTCACTTGTAACTGTTGTTCTGAGATGTGTGCTCATATCATTCCAAGAGGTGTGGCGCGCCGATGCCACGTCGTCGAAAATTCCCTACACACCCGCGAGGTCGCAGGCACCGGGGTCGCCTTGCGCACTCATATCATACCCCTGCCCGACCGGGTCTATGTCCTTCTTGCGGCTATTCTCACAAGTGGGGAATGGAGGGAGGGTTGTGAATCGAATATGAGCACACAAATCTCGAAGTAAAACAGTACAAAGTGAGTACG
>NC_133779.1:7925984-7942267 GCF_003597395.2 Chelonoidis abingdonii | reverse complement strand
GGTTCCCCAGGGAAGATTTTGGGGGAGCAGGAAGTATGCCAAACACTATATTTTGGCTGGTGGAAGCATACCAAATTTAAGCTAGTAATTAAGCTTAAAAGTGATCATGCAGGTCCCCACTTTTTGGACGCTAAAGTTCAAAGTGGGGAAAAGACCTTGACAGTTATACTCTGTATAAGCTTTACACAGAGTAAAATGGATTTATTTCATGTTTGAATCCCATTGGGACTGGGTCTCTGGGTGCTAGAGACAGGAGCACTTGCTAAACCATTTTCAGTTAAGTCTGCAGCTTTGGGGGCGTGGGAAGGGCCGGTGAAACCATTTAGGCAACCTAGGCTGTTGCCTAGGGCGCTAGGATTTGGGAAGCAGCGTTTTCTTCAGTCGCCCCGATCACTGCCGGCATTTAGGTGGAGGAAGCTGGGGCAGGGGAGTGTGGGGAGGGCCGCCTGCCGCAAGTGAGGGGTGGGGAGGGGAACACGGAGGGGAGCGCCCCACCCCAGCTCACCCCTGCTCCGCCTCCTCCCCGAGCATGCCATGGCCGCTTCACTACTCCTGCCTCCCATGCTTGCGGCACCTAAGCTGATTGGTGCCACAAGCCTGGGAGGCGGGAGAAGTGAAGCAGCGACGGCGTGCTTGGGGTGGAGGTGGAGCAGGGGTGAGCTGGGGTGGGGGGGTGCCTCAGGGCAGAGGGTGGGGAGCTGTCACAGGGGTGGCACATCAGGGCGGATGTGGGAAGCTGCTGTGGGGGAGGGGCGCCTCAGGGCGGGGGTTAGGTGATGGAGGAGGGTGCAAGGTGGAAGTTTTGCCCTGGGTGTGGGTCATACCCTGGGTCTGTGTTACAGACCCAGGATCTTGAGAAATTGCACTAGATCTTGACAAACTGGCCCTGGATTTTTCGTTTGAGTGAGTGGCTGCAGGCTCCACTGACAGCAAATCCTACCAATGGAAGCTGCAGTTACCCAGGTCCCCAATGTACCACAGAGAAGTCTGGCCCAGAGATAACTAGATGCCAACTGGCAGAGGGCACAGGGATGCCTTAGGTTTTATGGGGATCCTCTGGGTTACATATATGGACAACAGCTCATCAGAGGTTGTATGTGAGGTTTCTACCAGCAGGCCACTCATCGCCCTCATGGGGGCAAGATGTTTGTATGGGACATAGTTGAAGAGAGATGTAAAATGCAAAATATGAGGCTCCAGAAGTGTTGAAGTGAAGCCTGTCACCTGCGCCATGGCAATCCCTTCGGCTGAGCCAATCAGCACATAGAACAAAGCACAGCCATGGAAACAGGCTATATTCACTGTCTGGGTCCGGGAGGGCCTGAGAATTTGCAAAGACCAAAGGTCTCTCAGCACATGTCTCAAAAGAGAGACCTCCTCTGGGAAGACAATAGTCTGTACCTGTAACCCGCACATCTTGTGGGTTCTGTGTTCTGTTCCATCTAGTTTCACCAAGAACACATATTTAAGAATGAGATAAAACGACTCTGCTCTACAACCTTAGCTAACAGCCCGTTGGTTTTTAGCTTATGCAGTAAAGACTCATGAACTAAGCTTCAGAGGTCCCAGGTTTGATTCCGATGACCGGGGCTATCAGCCTTATATACCTATGACGAAAGAGAAGGGGACAAGCTCTCCCTTTCACCCAGGAGGCAGCTCACAGCATTTGTCTCAGGAACAGGAGATCTCAGCCAATCCTGGAGTAAAACCCTGGAAGGACTGTGGAGTGATCATTGCTTTACCAGACAGAAAAGTATCTCGTTCAGTGAGTCTAGACTTTAGTCAGCGTGGTATGATTTTATTGGCTGTGGAACCATTTCTTTCCAACCTGTCTCCTTGCTGCCCCTCGAATCTCTACACTCTGTGAAATCACTTGTCCTTGTCACTATGAAGGGATCTAGGGCTGTGCATTGATCGGGGTAGAGATGGGGGGGTGGAGCTGGTCAGCTGGGGGCCCTGTTCCTTTGGGAGCAGCAGATCTGTGACTGTTGTGAATGCCCAGTGGAACAGGGGCTGGGCGCTGCTATGGGCTGGAGTTTGCCTATCATCAACCAGGAGAGAGACCACCCTAGAAGGCCTAGAGGACACAGCTTGTGTGGTCTGAGGCCGAGGGAAGCTGCCCCCCAGCAGGCACAGACAAGGTTTCCTCATGCCAGGGGCCCTTGGCACCACTTTGAGCCCGTGCCCCACTCCCTACATCACAGGCCCATAGAACCGCACAAGGGAATTAGGGTCACCACAGCGTGTGAGAGGAGAGTGCTCCCTACTGAAACCGACATATTGCTCCCTGAAGTTCAGGTCCCAAAACACCATGGTGGGGTCAGCAATGGCTGTGAGGGGACAATGCCCTGTAATGAGCTTCCCACCTTGCTCCCTGCAACATGCACAGTGGTGGAAGAAGTTTACCTGAGCACACAACACCGGCATCTTCTCCATGGTTACAGTTATTGTTTCCCCAAGGCCGAGAACTGCAGTGGGAGAGGGCAGCTTCTGTCCCTGTGCAGTGAACGTCATCCAGCCAGATACGGTCTGATCCTTGTCCAAATCGAGCCCCTCCTGGGGCTGATAACGCCATCCCACAGCCCAGCTGCCTGCACACAACTCCAGCATCAGTTATGTCCCAGCTGTCATCACACACGGTTCCCCACAGCTGGTTGTGAAGCACCTCGACCCTCCCAGCGCAGCGATTCGCGCCTTTCACCAGTCGGAGCTGAGCCACTTCTGAGATGCCAGAATCTGCAAAGCCCAAAAGGAATAAACACTCAGGGAGGTTCCTGTGCATCTGATCACTAGTGATGCTGGAGGATGTAGTCCCTTCCAACGGCGGGTCTGAATAACCTCTGCAACTGCCCAAAAAAATCTGTTAGTCTTTAAGGTGCCACTGGACTTCTTGTTGTTTTTGTGGATACAGACTAACACAGCTACCCCGTGATACTTGATCCATCTGGGTGCAGAGTAACATGCCCCTCATTCCCACCCCCCACTGCTGCTTGGCTTATATCTAGCATGTTCATTCGGCCCTCCCACTATCGGCAGTTACACGTTGTTTCTGGTGCTGGGCCTGTGTTTCTCCAGTAGTGAGGAGGTGAATGAATGTCAACACCAGAAACAGAAAGGCTAGAGGAGGATCGAGGAAAAGGTCATTCTCAGAAAGTACGGGATACCTGAAATATTTTATTTCAAACTAGGGCTGTCAATTAATCGCAGTTAACTCATGAGATCAACACAAAAAAGTTAATCACAATTTAAAAATTAATTGCAGTTTTAATCTGCAGTGGGACAGCTGCACGGAAAGGGCTGTGACAGGCCAGAGAGGCTGCACAGACCAGCAGCCAATCACTGAAGGCCTGTGGAAAGCCAGTGAGGGCCAAGGAAGAGGCAGCCAATCAGGGCCAGGATGGGTTCTATATAAAAGCTGCCTAGCAAAGGAGAAGGCAGTCTCTCCCTGACTAGCAAGGGAGGACTGGCTGCTGAGGAAAGGAGGTAGCACCTTAGAAGAGCAGTGCTAGGCGGGCTCCAGGAAGCAGAGGAGAGCTCCGACCCGGTTACCTGCCAGTCTGCAGCCCCTGCTAAAAATGGTCGACAAGGTGCACAGAGTCAAAGGGGAAGTGGCCAAGGGAAGATAGGCGGACAAGAGAGGAGAGAAGGAGGGCAGAGAGAGGCTGCCACTAGAGGGTCCCTGGGTCAGGACTCAGGGTAACAGGTCGGCCTGGGTCCCTCCCTGCACTGCACCTGGCCATGGAGGACTGTGGAGACAAACTGCAACTTATCCCTGAGGTGAGAGGCTAGACTTTGGGGTTGTGGTTGGCCACTGAAGCAGGTGCAAGCTGAAGGCTGTTGTTAACCCCCAACACACTTCCCCGGAAGGGGGTGCAAGTGGAGTAGTGGGCACTGGCAGAGGGCAGTGTCCTAGAGCGGACACCACTGAGCGGGGAGCAACGCGGTTCCCAAACCAGCAGAGCAGACAACAGGCGAGACACCACACGCAGAGCGCGCTCGGTAGCTGACAAGAGCTAATCCTTGGAGCAACCAGCAGGAGGTGCCAGCGGTGGTGAGTCCTAACCCTGTCACATAATCACACTGTTAAACAATAGAATTCCAACTGAAATGTATTAAATATTTTGGATGTTTTTCTACATTTTCCAGCATATTGATTTCAATTACAACACAGAATACAAAGTGTACAGTGCTCACTTTCTATTATTATTTTGGTTTACAAATATTTGCACTGTAAACATGATAAAAGAAATCGTATTTTTCAATTCATCTCATAAAAGTACTGGAGTGCAATCTCTTTCTCGTGTAAGTGCAAAATACAAATGTAGATTTTTTTTTTGGTTGCATAACTGCACTTAACAATGTAAAACTTAGAGCCTACATGTCCACTCATTCCTACTTCTTGTTCAGCCAATCGCTAAGACAAACAAGTTTGTTTACATAAATGGGATTTAATGCTGCCTGCTTCTTATTTACAATGTCCCCAGAAAGTTAGAAAAGGAGTTCGAATGGCACTTTTGCAGCTAGTATTGGAAGTTATTTACATGCTGGATACGCTAACCATTCATATGCCCCCTCATGCTTCGGCCACCATGGTGATAATGTGTTAATTTAATTTGTGACTGAAATCCTTGGGGGAGAATTGTGTATCTCCTGCTATGTATTGTGTATTGTAATTGAATTCGATATATTTGAAAATGGAGAAAACATCCCCCCAAAATTAAAATAAATGGTAGTCTATTATTGTGCAAAGGCGAGATTAATTGCATGATTAATCATAATACATTTTTTCGTCACATAACAGCCCTACTCCCTACTACTGCCATGCACCCACTTCTGGGGTGGAACAGGGCAGCTGGGTTCCCAGCCAATGGGAGCTGTGCAGCTGGCACTGGTTAGGGGCAGCACGTAGAACTGCCTGATGCACCTCCTCCACTTAGGAGTAGCTGGAGCCCGGTAGAAGTCGCCATTTGTGGGGAGTCATCTGAGGTGAGTGGCCCCTGGATCCAACACCCTGCACCTCCTCCTGTGTACCAAGTCCCCTCCCACACTCAAAGTACCTCCCAGAGCCCCCTCCAGCTCCGCGCCAACTGGACTATAAACCAACATTTCAATGAAGATCAGAAATGCCAATTTATAGAGCTTTCCTGTTAGTGAAGGGTCGGATAAAACAGCTTTTACTTATTTTGGATTACAAATATTAGCACTGTAAAATGGTAAAAGAAATAGTATTTTTCAGCTCACCTCATACATGTACTGTAGTGCAATCTCTTTATTGTGAAAGTGAAACTTACAAATGTAGATTATATTATTTTTTGTTAGATAACTGCACACTTACTACATGTTCAGCCAATCTCTCAGACAAACAAGTTTGTTTACATTTTCGGGAGACAATCCTGCCTGCTTCTTATTTGCCATGTCACCCGAAAGTGAGAAGAGGCGTTCGCATGGCACTTTTGCAGGTGGCATTGCAAGATATTTCCGTGCCACATATGTTAAATATTCATATGCCTCTTCACGCTTCAGCCACCATTCCAGACAACATGCTTCCATGCTGATGAAGCAAGTTGGTGAAGCACTGGAATAGGTTACCTAGGGAGGTGGTAGAATCTCCATCCTTAAAGGTTTTTAAAGCCTGGCTAGACAAAGCCTTGGCTGGGATGATTTAGTTGGTGTTGGTCCTGCTTTGAGCAGGGGATTGAACTAAATGACCTCCTGAGATCTCTTCCAACCCTAATATTCTATGATTCTATGATGCTCGTTAAAAAACTAATTTGTTAACTTAATTTGTAACTGAAATCCTTGTGGGGAAAATTGTGTATCTCCTGCTATGTATTTTACCTGCATTCTGCCATATCTTTCATGTTACAGTAGTCTCAGATGATGACCCAGCACATGTTGTTCATTTTAAGAACACTTTCACTGCAGATTTGACAAAATACAAAGAAGGTCCCAGTGTGAGATTTCTAAAGCTAGCTATAGCACTCGACCTAAGGTTTAAGAGTCTGAAGCGCCTTCCAAAATCTGAGAGGGACAAGGTTAGGAGCAGGCTTTCAGAAGTCCTAAAAGAGCAATACTCAATGCGGACACAACAGAACTTGAACTACCAAAAAAGATAATCAGACTTCTGCTGGTGGCATCTGACTCAGATGATGAAAATGAACATTCGTCAGTCTGCACTGCTTTGGATTGTTATCAAACAGAACCCACCATCAGTATAGACATATCCTCTGGAAGAGTGGTGAAAGCATGACGGGACATATGAATTTTTAGCGGATCTGGCACATAAATATTTTGCAACACCAGCTACAACAGTGCCATGTGAATGCCTGTTCTCACTTTCAGATAACATTGTAAACAAGAAGCAAGCAGCATTATCTCCTGTAAATGTAAACAAACTTGTCTCTCTGAGCATTTAGCTGAATGAGATATAGGACTGAGTGGATTTGTAGGATCTAAAATTTTACATTGTTTTATTTTTGATTGCAGTTATTATTTGTAAATAATTCTCCATTTGTAGGTTCAAATTTCAGGATAAAGAGCTGGCACTACAGTACTTGTATGAGGTGAATTGAAAATACTATTTCTTTTGTTTCTTTTTTACAGTGCAAATATTTATTGTTGTGTAATGGAGCAATTAATTGCATGATTAATCATGATTAATCTTTAATCTCACAATTAATCACAATTAATTTTTTAATAACTTAACAGCCCTACTCCCCACCACTACCATGTAACCACCTGTGGGGTGGAACAGAGTAGATGAGAGACAGGGCACAGAAACTCATGGGCTGTGTAGGAGAAAAAGTGAGGAAGAACCCTGTCTCCAGTCACAACAGTGGGGCAAATTACAGGTTCAGGATCCATCTCTAGCTGAGATGGAAATCACCCGGAGTGATGGGCATAGGAACCCCACACTTCATAAAGGGATCCCTGAGTGGTTTCAGGATCCATTCAACCCCAAATCCTACAAATGGGATCCACGGTTACCCAGCGCCCCAGTGTGCTGTAGTGGGGCAGGGGAATCACAGCTATCAGCGACGGGGAGGGTATCTCACAGAGGTGCACGTACTGCTCCCTGAAGCGCAGGCCCTAAGTGCTGTGCTGGGGCACTGGCTCAGCACTGACTGCGAGAGCAAAGCGCCCCCTACTGAGCCCCCATCCTGCTCCCTGTAGTACAGGCATGTAGAACTGTGTCAGGAAATGGGGTCAGCACTGACACCATGGGAAGAGCGACACTTACTGTGACCCCAAAACGGCTCCCAGCAGTAAAGGCCCTTAGCACCATACTGGGGCACTGGGGTCAGCGCTGACTCAGACAGGAGAGCTGGGTCTGTGCTGAAAGCTTCCCAGCTCAACCTCTGCAGCACTGACTGATGTGATGGATGAAGGTTACCTGAGCACTCGACACCGGCATCTTCTCCGTGAGTACAGTTATTCTCTCCCCAAGGCCTAGCCCTGCAGTCGGAGAGGGCAGCTTCTGTCCCTGTGCAGTTGACGTTATTCAGCCAGATATGGTCAGATCCTCGCCCAAAGTGAGCCCTGGTGGGGGCTGATAACGCCGTCCCACAGCCCAGCTGCCTGCACACAACTCCAGCATCCTGTAAGTCCCAGCTGTCATCACACACGGTTCCCCACTTCTCGTTATGAAATACTTCAACTCTCCCAGCGCAGTGACTCGAACCATTCACCAGTCGGAGCTGAGCCACTTCTGAGATTCTGGAATCTGCAAACACCCAAGGCAATAAATACTGAGGGAAGTTCCTGTGCATCTGATCTCTCCTGTTGCTGGGGAATGTAGCATCTCCTGCTGACTGGTCTGACCGGTCTCTACACACAGGGACTGCCTGTCAAGGGCTCCCCACCACTGACCAGGCTAATCACTTGGGCAATGTTGAAGTTTGTTCACTACCCTCACAGTCAGCTGACACCTAGTTAGGCAGACTGGACAGCAGTCTGTCCTACTGCTCCCATTAGAACACAATGAAAAAATCACCCCCTGCACTTCCCTGATGCAGAAGTTGGCAGGAACGTCCTGGGAACCAGATTTATACCCTCACTTCTGGAGCTGATATTCTCTTCAGTGGGATACTGTGCAGTGCTGCGGGCCAGACACTGGCAAAAGCATCTTTTGTGATTGGGAGCTGAACACAGTCACCTGAGTCATTAGTGCTTGCCTTAGTCTGACATCAGCATTGAATTTACATGTGTTGGCTCCATAGCTCCCGGAACATGTCACCCAGAATCCATCCCCCTTAGAACTGCCTGGAGGGGGACGGCTGGCAGGAACCTGCTGCGCACCAGGCTGACAATGGTTCCGACCAGTGCAGAGGCAATGCACACTTCCTACAAGCAGATCGGGCCCCTCCCGAAGCAAACACCTGCCCCTGCGGTTCCTGCTGACTTGCCATGACTGACTTGGCAACATCATTTTGTGACAGCCATTGCTGCACTCCTGTCTAGTGCTGCCAGCCCAGTACCAGTCTCAGATGAATGATGGCAGAGCTGGGCTGACAGCTGTGTCCTCACACAGGGGCAGCAACTCTGGGATAGAGACACTGCCATGCTGATGGATTTCAGAAGCCCTAACTTCTATCTGCCTATTTGCAACCTGAGATGAAGATCCTGGGCTAGTTTTAACAGGCCCCTGACTGGACTGGCCAGAGGAATTGATACAATACAGAGATTTGGGTAAGCCTGATCTTCTCACTGTGCCTGTGGGGCAGCAATACATATAGTCACACACGTGGTGGAGCAGAGCCCTGTTAGAAGACTGGACCTCGAGGAGGTAAGCAAGGTGCGAATGAGCTCTCCCCTGATAGCTAGTGATGAGCTGGGGCCGGGAAAAGGCTTCAGCACCAGACTGCGTTTACTTAAACACACCCTTTCTGCCTAGTATCCAGCAGACAGAGCTGTGTTGGCTAATGCTGGGATACAAATCACTGCAGTACTTGAATGCAGGGGTAGTGAAATGTTGTTGTCCTGATTGTCTGAGTAAAGGGCAACAGAACTGTGCTTATCCTGCCCGGACTGAGTGTCATAAGTAGATAGGTAAGGTAAGGGTTAATTTTCTTTTGCCTGTAAAGGGTGAACAAAGGGAACCAAACACCTGACCAGAGGACCAATCAGAGAACTGGATTTTTTAAAAGTCAGGAGCGGGAATTGTGTATCCTAGGTCTTTTGTTTTTCCCACTTATGAGGAAACATCTTTTCTGGATAACTTCCTATTTCTTTCTAATATTTTCCTACAAAGTGTTGGAAGTACAAAGGCCACAAGGAAATAGGCTGTTATATGCTTTGTGTTGGTATTACAGGTGTCGTTGATTTGCTGGACTGCGTTTAAAGGGGGTATCTTTTAAATTCAGACTGTTTATTCATATTTTCTGATAAGCAAGACCTGTATTATGATCTCTTAATGCAGTATTACTTGTTGTATTTTCTGTTCTTTTTATATAAAGTTTCTTTTTAAAAACCTTGGCTGAGGTTTTTGGGTTTTCGCCAGTAAGGCTACAGGAAGGGGGGGTGGAAAATCTTCTTATATTAGCTTTACTAGATTTAATGCATCGCCTCAGGACGAGCGGTGAGGGTGATTTTCCCTTTTGTTTTGCCTTTCAAGGGAGTTAAGTTACTGCATCGCCAGCTCACCCAGGGAAAGGGTAGGGGGGAGTGGGGGAGCAAGATAACGAGAGACAGAGGGAAGAGCTTGTTTTCCCGTTGAGATAGGGAGACCCAGGGGTTCTGGGTCTTGGGGGTCCCCCAGGGAAAGGTTGGGGTGACTCGGGGTAACTAGGAACCCTAAATAGTCCTAGTTGGTGGCAGCGAGATAAAATCCAAGCTGGGTATAAGCTTGGAGGAAGGTTCACAGTAAACACTCAGATGTTGAACTCTAAGTCCAGATTTGAGACAGACGTTTACCACACTGAGGGGGTCACCCACAACTGAACTGAACCCACTAACTAGGGAGCTCAGACACCAGACCTCTATCAAGAGTGACAGGGGGTGGAGATGGGTGTTCCTGCTGAGGGGTGTGGGCTCTGTGTAAGAGATCTAGGCATGGTTTAATCTGCCCCTCAATGCTCTTCAAAGATAGAGTTAATTAAGGCTCCATTAGGAGTCTTTTTGGTTTCAGTGATCACTAGAGTTGAAATCACCTGCTGTGAGACAGTGTTTCTGCCCAGCTGCTTCAGCACTGAGGTTTCCCACTAAGAGCTGACAGTCACTGAGAGCTGGGTGGCGCCTCAAGAGAGCCACCTGCAGAGGTCACAGTAGAGAGGCCGGGGGCAGCAGACTGTGAGGGCCAGCAGAGTGGTGAGTGGCTAGCGGGTGGTATGTGAGGTCTCTACCAAAAGCCAGCAGCCCACTGGTCACTCTTATGCATGCAAGATGTTTGTATGCAACATAGTTGAAGAGAGATGTAAAATGTAGAATACAACGTTTTTCACTGTATTCACTGTCTGGGCCCAGTGGGAGCCTGAGAATGTGCAAAGATAAAGGACCCTCAGCACAAGTCTCTGAAGAGAGACCTCCTCTGGGAAGAGACAATGGTCTGTACCTACAAGAAAGAGGAGAGGGGACAAGAGCTCCCTTTCACCCAGGAGGCGGCTGACAATGTTTATCTCAGGAACAGGAGATCATAGACAAGCCTGGAGTAAAACCCTGGAAGGACTGTGGGGTGAGCGTTACTCTGCCAGACAGAAAATTATCTCGTTCAGTGAGTCTAGGCTCTAGTCAGCATGGTATGATTTTATTGGCCATGGAACCATTTCTTTCCAACCCTTCTCCTTGCTACCCCTTGAATCTCTACACTCTGTGAAATCACTTGTCCTTGGTGTGACTATGAAGGTATCTAGGGCTGTGCGTTGATTGGGGCAGAGATGGGAGGGGGAGCTGGTCACCTTGGGACTGTGCTCTTTTGAGAGCAGCAGATCTGTCACTCTTTGAGTGCCCAGTGGGACATGGGCTGGGTGCTGCAAGGAGACAAGTGGAGGGCTGGGGGTGGAATGTGCCTATTGCCAACCCGGAGAGAGGCCATCCCATGTGGCCTAGAGGGCACGACATGTGTGGCCTGCGGCCAGGAGAGTCGGGGAGCTGAACCCCAGCAGGCACAGACCAGGCTTTCTCATGCCAGGGGCCTATGGCACTGCACTGGGGCATTGGTGTCAGCACAACTACAAGGGGAAAGCGCCCCCTACTGACACCCCATCCCCCTACCTTCAGCACAAGCCCCTTGGCACTGCACTAGGGCACTGGCGCCAGCCCTGACTTCAAGGGGAGAGCACCCCTTATTGAGCCCTCACCCTGCTCTCTGCAGCACAGGCCCCAAGCACCATGCTGGGGTCAGCACTGGTTGTGAGGGGACAATACCCCATAATGAGCTTCCCACCCTACTCCCTGCAACACGCATGGTGGTAGATGAGAGTTACCTGAGCACACAACACCGGCATCTTCTCCATGGTGACAGTTATTGTCTCCCCAAGGCCGAGCCCTGCAATCGGAGAGGGCAGCTTCTGTCCCTGTGCAGTGAACGTCATCCAGCCAGATACGGTCAGATCCTCGCCCAAATCGAGCTCTGCCTGGGGCTGATAACGCCGTCTCACAGCCCAGCTGCCTGCACACGACTCTGGCCTCAGTTAAATCCCAGTTGTCATCACACACGGTTCCCCACAACTGGTTGTGAAACACCTCGACTCTCCCAGCGCAGCGACTCGGGCCGTTCACCAGTCGGAGCTGAGTTAGTTCTGGGATGCCTGAGTCTGCAAATACCCCAAGGGAATAAACACTCAGGGACAGGCTAGAGGAAAGGAAAATGGTGCTTTTCCCCATTGTTTACTTTGGCTCCCATTCAGTCTCAGTATGGCAGACTGGCTGGCTTAGGGAGGCTGGGAATGGGACACTGCGAGGTTCCTCTCTGGAGGTCACCAGCTCTGATCCAGCCCCAGAGCTGGGGGAATGGCTGACTTGTGGGATGGAGAATGGGACACAGGGTCTTTCCCACCAAGGGACTCTGGCTCCAGTACAGTCTCTGCGAGGGGGATGAGCTGATGCAGTACGATGGGGGAAGGAGACCTGAGGCTTTTCCCCCAGAGGGCACCAGTTCCCATTTGGCCCCAGCTGAGGGAGGGGCAGTGGCTGGCATGGGGGGACAGGCACTGGGCTTTCACGTCTGGGGCCCTGGGTCCAAGCTGATAGTGAGTGGAAGTGGAAATGAGCTGCTGGGGTTAATTCCCCTCCATGACAGGACAGGTGTGTGCAGCCCAGCCCAGCCCTCAGTCTGAGTGGCTCCCAGCCAAGGGGCAAAGGGCAAAACTGGTCAGGAGACTGAACTGCCCTTTGCCCCTTCCTGGGATCCCTCCCTGTCTGCACTCCGATGACCTTGCCTGACCAGAGCCAACAGCAGCAGCCTCATGAGGCTGTAGTCCTGCTCCCCAAAGACTCCACTGGCCCTGACTGGGGCTGACTCAGCTCCTCTATATTCCACAGCATCCAGACAGACAGGGCCGGCCCCGTGCTGAACCGAGCCCTGTCCTGGTGCTGAGGGTGCCACAGCAGCCCAGTTCCTGCTACTCCACCCCCACCTCTCACAGGCCTCAGCTGGTGTCACGGTGCCCTAGTGTATGTGCACAGCACCTCCCCTTCCCCTTTGCAGGGGTGGGGCCACTCACCAGCCACAGCCAGAGCTGAGTTGAAACAGCTCGAACAATAACTAAAAGACAAAAATGTCTGTTGAGGCAGATCACATCCCAGGGTAAATCTGGGGTCACCCCAGACTGATGTGGCTCAGCCAGTCGCTGCCAGAGCCCAAATTTCAATTGGCCTTACTGGGCAAGGGTGAGCCCTTGAAATGCTGAAAGGCTCGGGCATTTCCACAAGTACCCAACAGCCAGGATGCCCTGTGCTCTGCTCACTCTGCCACACAGCCCACCTTGTTGACAATTCACTGGTAGGGAAACTGAGGAAGTGATGGGCTGAGAGCATGGGGGAGTCTGGAGGAGGCAGGATTGGAACCCAGGTCTCCAGTCCTACACTTGAATGACTAGATTAAATAACCTTAACTCTGCCCTTCCTTGCCCCAAATTATGAGAGAGCTGCACACTGCAGCATGTACCCTACACGTACGGACAGACCCCCCACCCTCTCCCTATGTTTGTATTTACCTGTCATGGGGAATCCTGTCATGGAAGCTGAAAGAAAGCAAAGAGATGAGGTAAGTCTCTGTCTCCATGACTGGTCACCTTGGGGATCTCCAAACACTGGCTGATGTAAGCAGTGACCTGAGTGAGCTCTTCCCTGCCATCTGTTGATGCATTGAGAGTAGGGTGACCAGATGGCAAGAACAAAATATCGGGACCAATGCCCAAGCAAAAAAAAAAAAAAAGCCGCTGGCGAAGCAAAAAAAAAAATGACCGAGCCAAAATATCGGGACAATTGGCATCCCAGCCATACATTCGTTGGGACACAGGACAAACAGCTGGATATCAGGACAGTCTCAATTTTATCGGGAGGTCTGGTCACCCTAACTGAGGGAAAAGACTCAGCTGCATGTTGTATTTCTATCTATCTACTGCCTTTCAGGGAGGTGGATTGCCTGCACCAATGGGAGAGCCCCTCCTGTCAGCGTCGGTCGCATCTACACAGAAATGCTATAGCTGCAGAGCTGCCACTGTGCCACTGTAATGTTTCAAGTGCAGAAATGTTTCAAGACCCCCACACCCTGCTCCCCTCAGGCCTGGCTTCCCCCCGACCTGGAGTGTGACAGCCCCACACGCTGAGTAATGGAGTGCTAAACTGTATTATACAGCTCAGCCACTAGGTGTCGATGTGTGTAAAATACCTTTTTTAAAGCTAACCTCAGCCATATCTGGCAGAGCATTAAAGGATTGTGGTCTGTAAAAGCAAAGTCTGTGACCAGTCCATGTCTGGTCAGAAAAACACGACAGTGTCTGGAGTAAACTAAGAACAGAAATAGAGCAAAGCTACAAAGGTTGCAGGATCTTGTCACCAGGCCACTCTTCAGTGCCCCAGAGAACTTCAGCTTTCACAAACTTCACCTGGACACACTGGAAACAAGATTTCACATTGCTGCCAAGCTGCACAAAGAAACTGGAGAGACGCAGGTATCTTCTTTAGTGTCGGCTACGGGAAGCTGGCAGAGCATGTCTTTAAATCCTTTCATGTTACTGAAGACAGTCACAAAGGTGGGAAAGGGGTCTGGTTATGTTTGATGCATACTTTATATCTCAGAGAAACGCAGTTTATGGGAGAGCTTGTTTTCACCAGAGAACTCAAAAACCCGGGGAAAGTTTTGAATGTTTTATAAGAGCTTCGCACAGATAGGCTGAAAACTGTGATTTTGGGAATGCAAAGCTTGAAAATGTCACAGACAAGCTGGTTACTGGGTTAACAGATAAAAACCTTTCACAGCAGCTACAACTGAAGAGAGATTTAACTCTAGCCACAGCTGTTCAAATAGCAAACCAGTCTGAATTAGTCAAACAACAGAACCAAAGGCAGGAGCAACTTGAAAAACATGAAACTAGCTTAGGCAATGTCTACACTAGCATTTGCTGCAGTATAACTTATGTCATTCAGAGTTCTGAAAAAGCCCCCTCGAGCGATGTAAGTTACACTGACCTAAGCACCGGTGTGGACAGCACTATGTGGGCAAAAGACGCTCTCTCACGGACGTAGCTACCACCGCTCATGGGGCTGGAGTAGTTAAGCCGACTGGAGAGCTCTCTCATCAGCTCAGAGTGGCTACATTAGAGAGCTTACAGCAGCACCACTGCATCGCTGCAGCTCCACCGCTGTAAACACGTTAGTGTAGCTGTAGTCTTTGAAGGTTTAAACAGATGCTAGAGTGTTAAAGCGTATTATCATAATATCCCTGAAGCCAGGAGAGAGAACACCCAGGCTAAGAGAGACAAATCCCGGCCTACATGCACAAGGAAAAAGTCCTAGCCCAAGAGAAGATGTATGTCCAGCCAGCAACACATGGTGTAATATTTCCATGAAATATGAACATTTTGCAGCTGCTTGCAGCACCAAAATAGTTTGGGAACTGACTCAGATTACAGACAATCAGGAGCCTTTATTTCTGGGATCCACCACTTGCAATGACATAGAGGCTAGCTGGAGAGTGAAACTGAATGTTCATGGCAAGACAATTGCCTAGCAAATTGACTCAGGAGCTGATGTCTCAGGCATCTCAGAAGGGACTTACATTCCCCTTCAATCCCTCCCAGAGCTGAAGTCACCTGACATAGCCGTGACTACCCCTGGAGATATTCTGAACTGCATGGGCCAGTTCACCACAGAAACAATTTACTAAGACAAAAGCTTTGCATTCACAGTGCATGTGATCAAAGAACCACAGATCAACAATCTTCTCAGATGCAGTATGGCAGCCGGAATGGGCTGAATGAGAAAAGTGGAAGAACTCACTGGAGGATTTGAATATATAACACAAGGTCAACCTATGGAACTCTTTGCCAGGGGATGTTGTAAGGGCCAACACTATAACAGGGTTCAAAAAAGAACTAGAGAAATTCATGGAGGATAGGTCCATCCATGCAGGGCTGGCTTTAGGAAGCACAGGGCCCAATTCGAATATTTTTGGCGGGGCCCTGGCAGGGATGACTAAAAAAAAAAGTGTAAAAAAAGCCTTTCATTTCTTCCTTGTATTATTTACTTTCCATAACTATATAAATAATACAATTATATATTATGTACATAGCATCATATATGCTGCTGATTGCTTATTAATGACCGCCATTTCACATGTGTGGGTCCCTGCCACTCCCTGCGGTCCCGCGGCTGCACGGTGGGTCCAGCGCTCCCTCCTCATTGAAGACAGGTGGCAGGGTTACTGGCCCTGGGATACTGCAAGGCAGCATGTGGACAGGGACTGCGGTTGGATAGGCAGGGAGGGGGCCGATCTGGAGGTAGGTCTGCTGCGCTGTCAGACGCGGGGCCATGGTTCCCCCGCCCCGCCCGCGGCCTCCACCCCACCGGCCCCCCCCGAGGCGCTGGCTTGGATGAAGGATGGGTGCAGGTTTTGATGGGCTGGGTGTGGCGCCAGGGGTGTCTGCTAGGCTGGGGCAGGCAAGGCGGCTGATGTAGGGGGAGGCTGGCTGCTTGGGAGGGCAAGGGGGGGGTAGGCAGGGTGTCTGGGGAGGAGGGAGTGAGGCGTGGGTGTGGGGGCTAGGGCGTGCTGAGGAGGGGGGGAGAGTAATTGGGTGGCTTGGGGCGGCCAAAGTGTGAGGCGGCAGGGGCGTGGGCTGGAGGAA
>NC_133779.1:7906200-7925959 GCF_003597395.2 Chelonoidis abingdonii | reverse complement strand
GTGTGGCGGGGGGTGGGCTGGAGACAGGGTAGGGGGGTTGGCAGGGGCTGGCTGTGGGCACGGGGTGCAGAGCTGGCTGCGGGCAGGGGGGGCAGGGCTGGTGCAGGCAGGGCAGGGGGTGCAGCAGAGGCAGCTGGAGCCCCAGCCCTTTAAATAGCCCCCAAGCCTCCCGCTATCCCAGGGCTCTGGGGGTTATTTAAAGGGCCCGGGGCTCCCCTGCTTCTACCCTGCCCCAGACCTTTTAAATAGCTGCCGGAGCCCTGGAGAATACATGGGGCCAGCAGGGCTCCGGCGGCTATTTAAAGGACAGGATGGCAGAGGCAGCTGGAGCCCCGGCCCTTAAATAGCCCCCAGAGCCCCCCACTGTCGCAGGGCTTTGGGGGCTATTTAAAGGACCCGGAGCTCCAGCTGGGAGAGTGGGGCTTGCCGTGCTCCGGCCGGGGCTCCAGCCGGGGCCACGGGGCAGGTTGCTGCGCTCTGGCCAGGGCTCCAGCCGGGAGAGCGGGGCTGCGGGGCAGCTTGCCACGTTGTGGCCCGGGCTCCAGCTGGGAGAGCAGGGCTGCAGGGCAGCTTGCCGCGTTGCGGCCCGGGCTCCAGCCGGGAAAGCGGAGCTGCGGGGATTGCCGCGCTCAGGCCGGGGCTCCAGCTGGGGCTGCGGGGCAACTTGCCGCGCTCCGGCTGGGGCTCCAGCCAGGGCCGTGGCTCCAGCCGGGAGAGCGGGGCTGCAGGGCTTGCCGTGCTCAGGCCGAGGCTCCAGCCGGGAGAGCGGGGCTGCGGGGCAGCTTGCCGCGTTCCGGCTGGAGCTCCAACCAGGGCTGCAGGGCAGCTTGCTGCGCTCCAGCCGGGACTGCGGGGCAGCTTGCTGTGCTCCGGCAGGGTCTCCAGCCGGGGCTGCGGGGCAGCTTGCCGCGCTCCGGCAGGGTCTCCAGCCGGGAGAGCAGGGCTGCGGGGCGGCTTGCCGCGCTCCAGCAGGGTCTCCAGCCGGGGCTGCGGGGCAGCTTGCCGCGCTCTGGCAGGGTCTCCAGCCGGGAGAGCGGGGCTGCGGGGCAGCCACGCTCCCAGCGGCGCTTTGGTCAGGGGAGTGGGGCCATGGAAGATCCCGGAGCAGACCTCAGTGGGCGTAAGTAAAAAAAATTTAAAAGGCGCCTAAGGCGCGGGGCCCGATTCCCAGGAATCGGCTGAATCAGCCTAAAGCCAGCCCTGCATCCATGGCTATTAGCCAGGATGGGAAGGGATGCAGCACCATGCTCTGAGTGTCCCTAGCCTCTTTTTGTCAGAAGCTGGGAGTAGACGACAGAGGATGGATTACTTGATGATTGCCTGTTCTGTTCATTCCCTCTGAAGCAATTGGCATTCACCACTGTTAGAAGACAGGATACTGGGCTAGATGGAACATTGCTCTTATCCGGTTATGTTCTTATGATATTGGGCTTTTGAAAGGAGATCCAGTACAAATCAAGTTAAGAGACAATGCTGAATCATACAGCGTACAGACACTCCCACCAGAGAGACCTTGAAGAGACTAGCTGCAGATTTATGGAAATTCAGAGGCCGTCATTATCCGGTCATCATGGACTATTTTTCCAGGTATATAGAGATAATGTACTTGAAAGACATGTCACAGTGTTATCGATAAACTGAAGTGCATTTTTGCTCCCTTTGGTATTCCAGAGCTACTAGTGACAGACAATGGACCACAGTTCACCAGAGCAGAATTTGACATTCCATACAAAATATGATTTTGATCTTATCATGAGCCTCCCACATTACCCAAGTGAACAGAGAAGCTGAAAGAGCTGTACAGCCAGCCAAGAAAATCCTACAGCAGGAAGAACCATTCCTTGCTCTTCTGAGTTACAGATAAACACCAATAGCAGCTCTGGATATAGTCCAGCACAACTCCTGATGCGAAGATAACTCAGAACGACTGGTCCAACTTTGGAAAAGAACCTATCTCCAAAGGGGCCAGACAAGAAGAGAATCGCCAAATCAGATAAAAAGGCTAAACTGATCTTATTTTAATTGTATTAGGGGCAGGGGTACTGTAAAATGGGACCTTACCCCACCCTAAGATTTCTCAGTGAGACAAGAAGCAACTCATCTCTCACCAACCCCACCATTACCCAAAGGAACAGGCGGGGCCCGGTTCACTGTCTGTGGGAAAAATTGGGACACTAGTGTAGCGCCCCTCTCCACCTGATTACCTCCTTTAATGGCAATCTGCTTACAGGTTCTGATGGACAGGTCTGGGTTCTTTTGGATCCTGCCACCCACTCAGCAGGGTGAATCTTTTTTCTTTTTTTGTTATGAAATTATTTGCCGGTGCCTCCACCCCCCTCGCTCCTTCCTAGCAGGGTCACCAGGACAGCTTGGGAGGAAAATTCTAACTACAGGAGAATCCCCACTTACTGGTCAGATAGTTGGAGACTTCCAAGAAATAACACAACACATAAAAATATATTCAACACAACAATTATATTAAACAGGCAACAAATACAACATAACAGGGTGAAACACTATTTTTAGGGTCACCGGTGCCCACACTGAAAAGACTCCTGACTTGATGTAACAAGTGTAAAATTAGTGTCCTGTTGCTACGCGTACTTTGCTGGGGCCCTTGATGACCTATAAAATTCTCTGCAGTGGTTTAGCGGTGCGGCTGACTGGGTTCAGTACAGCCCAAAGGACTGACAAGTGGGAGGAGGTGGTGGATCCCTCCCCAGGTGTAATAAACAGCAGGTTATAAGATCCTCAAACCCTTACTCCCTGGCTTGAGGACACAGTTCAGGGAGTAGGGGGTCCTCAAAACAAATTCCCTGACTAACTAACTAAAAGCTGGTGCACTCACGAACTCCATGCATGACCTTCAGGTTGGAAGATGACGCTGAACTCCTCAGTCACTGCAGAGGGGCTGCTGGCTGCTGTCAGGGATCCTCCTCAGGCAGGATTCAGGCTGTGTTGGTCCCAGGATTTCCCCTCACCACAAAGGGGTGCAGGGCTCAAGGTGCAGGTTATACAACTACCCTCACATCCAAACTGTAGCCTCCTGCCCAGCCTCCAGTCACACACCCAGCAGGCAGCAGCCCTGAACTAGCAGCGCTGACCGTGTGGGGACTGGTCTCACCAGGGGAGCTGGAGGTGAACCCAGCCTGGCTGGGGAAATTTCTCAGCAAACGTAACAATTGGGACTCATCCGTGGGGAAGGAAAACCCAGCTGAGGGAGCTGCAGTCAGGTCCCTAGAGGCCAGTTCTCAGGGGGAACCCTGCCTGCAGGCCTGGGACTCACCAGCTCCTCACACAACCAGTTCAGCCCTTCCCCTGGCTGGCTCCAGATAGACTTCAAAATGGCTTTTCCCCTCTCCTCAACTCCCTGGGAGAGGCATCTCCACTCCCTAGTGGTTGCCAGGCAGACTCTGAGTTTGCCTTGGTTCCTCCTCCCTGAGCTGCCTGCAGACAGAGCTCCAGGAATCTGTGTAATCTCCTTGGGGGCTACCCTAGTAACTTCAGGGGATTTCCTTCCGCCAATTTACCTAGTGAGGTTACACCAGCAGGGCCTTGCCTACTGGGTCCCCAGAACATAGATTATTAGGGTTGGAAGGGACCTCGGGAGATCATCTAGTCCAACCCCCTGCTCAAAGCAGGACCAATCCCCAAATCCCTAAATGGCCCGCTTAAGGATTGAACTCACAACCCTGGGTTTAGCAGGCCAATGCTCAAACCACTGAGCTATCCCTCACCCCCTCACGCAACATGCTGGGATTGGGTTTAAGGCTGCAATCCAATTACCACTTATACTCTGTGATGAAGCAGGGGGTTTTGTTGGTTTTTCAACGGTTTGCATGCAGAGGGTGTGGCAGTCAGTTTTCCTGTGCGTTACTGGTTTAATGAGGTGGTGGGAGAGGGAGCTTGTTGTTATAGAGGGCTTGCAAATGGCCTGGAGAATGGATACCTCAACGACTGGTGACTTGGTGACCAGGAGGCCTAGCTCGGGAGCCACAGCTGGTTCTGGACAGTGGGAGGACAGTGGGCTGCAGAGAGAGGACCCCGATGCAGCCAGAGGGGAAACAGAGGACAGACAAGAGGAGAGGAAAGGCTGAGAGAAGAGGAGGCCCAGGCGACCTCTTTACCTGGGATGGAAGACAAAGGGCTCAGAGAGGTGCGGTTCCAGGAGGTGGAGAGGTCTACAGCTTAACCCCTGAGGGAGAGTGGACCCTCGAGAAGGGCTGTCGCACTGAAGGGGGTTCCTCCCAGGGACCGTACAGAGCCGAGAGAGAGTACGAGTCCTGTGAGTCTGTGACATCCTCCTTGTGAGACCTCACAGCTGCTCGTGAAGCCTCAGGACTGAACCTGAACGCAGGAGACTATGGCAAAGGGGCTTCCAAATTGCCTTGTCCCCTCACCACAGTACCTCCTCCTCCCCAAATTCTCCTCTTATCCATGTCAGGTCCATATGCGAACTGGAGTGCTCCTGACTGGCTAATAGATAGATTCCCAATGAGTAACATTCACTAACTGGGGTAGTAGCTGTATCCACACCTAAGCTCTTAGAAAGGACACACACACAAAACACTAACTCAAATACAACAGATTTCTCTCTCTCAGGAACAGCCTGAAACTGGGAGAAAACTTGTTAGCAGGCTACAGAATATGCTAAGCAGCTGAAAGGTTTTAAAATATACTAACCAAATCGTCACACTGCGGCTTACATCCGGATGTGAACTGTTTACTCTATGTGTGCACATACAAACCAACACGCTTTCAGCAGTAACAGTCTCTTCTCTGGGTGTTGAAATTTGACTCTTTGGTTTGCAAGCACCAGAAGGGGTGTGATGAGGGGCGATGTCCCATCCCCAGCTTATGGCTTCCCTCGAAGTTCCACACAGATTATTACAGCAGTGTCTGGACTTCCTCCCTTTTTTCTCTTTTTGCACTAGCCCAACATCATCTCCCCCAAGAAAGAGCTCCGTGGGTCACTAGATGTTCCCCAGTACTTTTGTGAGTGACGAAGACCCACCTTCCACACCGGTGAATGCCCCGCCGAGTACTCACCGGGACAGCAGGCTGCTCAGCCCCTGTAGCCAAGGGTCAACTGAAAAGGAGAGAAATCAAGAAAAGAAAAACCTGTCCTCTGAGCCATGGCCTCCGCTGCAAGGTGGGGCCACCTTTGTCCAGACTGTGCACGACTAATGCAGGGGCCTTGCCACAGGATCAGGTCAGACAAGCTGTCATAAGCAGATAGGTAAGGTAAGGGTTAAGTTTCTTTTACCTGGAAAGGGTAACCAAACACCTGACCAGAGGACCAATCAGAGAACTGGATTGGTTAAAAAGTCAGGGGCGGGAATTTGTATACTCAGGGTTTTTCTTTCTTGTTTTCTCGGCTGTGAGTAAACAAGGTTTCCTCCTAACTCCTTCTTATCTCAAATATTATACCAAAAGTCTGGAAGTACAAAGAAAACAAAGTGATTCAGCATGAGGAGCTTTGTGTGTATGACAGAGTGGAGGGCTGATCTTGGTTGCTTCCTGCTGTGAGGAAGCAAGCTACCTTGCTGATGTCCAATCTCCTTCTCATTCTATAAAGGGCAGTAAGTACAAGACGAAAAGGAAAAAAAAAAAAAAAAAAAAACAAAAGTAAAATCGGCTATGATAGGCTTTGCTTCTGTCACTTACCTGTGTGGTGATTGCTAGTGCTATTTAAATTGGCTATTTTTTTAAATCAGATGGGTGTATTCAGATTTTCTTAAGTAGAGCCTGTATAAATGTTTATGCAGTTATAGTCTGTATTGTCTTTTTTCTATATAAACTTTCTTTTTTCAAAACTTGTGGGAAGTTTCTTTTCTAGTAAGGCAAGAGAAGATTGAAATCCCTGTGATCAGGTACCTGTCTCCTACCGGGAAGCAGGCACGGGAGAAAAGCAAAGCACAGCTGTTGGTATTTTGCATTCATTGTCCTGAGAGTAGAGAGAACGCTTATCTCTTGGGGAAGCAGAGAAACCGGTTTCTTGATACTCGCAAGGCTACGACCTAACGAGGCAAGCCTGGCAAGGAGGGGGGAAGGGGTTTTCCCCTGCTTTTAGCATCCAAGGGATTTGGAATCTGGGTGTCCCACCAAGGGAGGGTTGGGGACACCAGAGAGAGGAAAGGGGGGATCAGGCCCTATCAATTCCTGATCTGGTGGCAGCCTATCAGATCTAAGCTGGAGATTAAGCTTAGAGGATTTCATGCGAGTACCTTATATTTGAACTCTAATGTTCAAATTGAGGATTAATACTTGACACAAGCCTCTGCAGAGCTGGCTGCAGCCATCTGGCCAGCTCAGGGGCTGTCTGAAACATCCCAGGCCGGGTACTCACAGCTCCCTGCATGGCAGGTCTCAGGGCAGTATGTGTGGGGGAGCTGTTTCTGGGCCCTCCTGGCTGCCCCTCACTCCCCGTCACTGGGTCTGTGCCTGTCTCCTGCTCCCTCACAGCGAGGTCATGATCCTCCTGTTCCCCCCTGCAGTCCCTGTCTCTGCTGCTGGGTTCGCTCCCCTCCATGGGGCTCTGCCAGGCTGGGCCTGTCACTGTGTCACAGCGTGGCCCTATCCCCTCACCAACCCTCATCCCACCTCCCACCCTTCTAACTGAATCTCGCCCCACTCCTCACCCCACCTCCTGACTGCAGGGCCGCCCGGGGGGCAGAGGCGGCAAGTGGGGCAATTTGCCCCAGGCCCCACAGGGGCCCCCATGAGAGTTTTTCTGGGCCCCTGGAGGGGGGTCCTTCACTCGCTCCGGGGGCCCCGGAAAACTCTTGCAGAGCCCAGACCCCCGGAGCTTCTTCCGCTCTGGGTCTTCGGCGGCGGGGGGTCCTTCCGCTCTGGGGCAGAAGGACCCCACCACCGCCAAATTACCACCGAAGTGGGACCCGCTGCCGAAGTGCCGGGTCTTCAGCGGTAATTTGGCAGCAGGGGGGCTCCCACCATGGGTCTTCAGGGCAATTTGGCAGTGGGTCCCGGAGCGCAAGGACCCCCCACCGCCGAATTACCACTGAAGCAGGGCCTCCCTACCACTGAAGATCCCAGGCCTGCTCAATCCTCTGGGTAGCCCTGCCTGATTGATCCTGGCCCTGCCGACCCCCTGCCTCTCACCCCACTCGCCAGCACTTATTCCACTCAGGCTCTGCCCTCCTCACCAACCCTCACCCCACCCTCCCCACTGACCCTGGCCTGGCTCCCCCATGGACTATCACCCTGCCCCTGTCACCAAGTCTCACCATGCTCACTGGCCCCACTCCCTGCCCCGCCCCAGCCCCTCATCAATCCTCACCCCATCCCCTTGCTGGCCCCACCCTCTCAGTGTCCCTGACCCCACCCCTCACCATCCCTGGCCCCGGCCCCTTACTGACCCTCCTCCCACTTGCTGGCCCCAGCCCTGCCCCCCTCACCAGCCCCCACATATGTGGCTGGGTCTTTACTCGGCCCCTCCCACCCTCTCACACGGCTTTTCTCCCCCTGGCTCCACCCCAGCTTCTCCCCGGGGGCTGCTCTCGCTGTCTCCTTCCCCAGCATGCACAGAGGCCGGGACCTCAGCCGGGCTCCCTGATTGGCCCGGCTGCCTGGTCAGTCAGACTGACTTGGGGCACTGGCTACTATCCATTGCCCCTAGTCTGGATTCTCTGATTGGCCAGAGGCTCTCTCAGTCCCAGGGTCCCAACTGCTCCTTGACCCTTCCCCTCTCTCCTGGCATGGGGTGAGGGTAGCCAAACAACCCACGCAGTGCCAGTGGGGGCAGCTGGCCCCTACACAACAGATACGTTTACAAGGGCCATGACTCTGTCTGAGATCTGCAGGGTCTGGAACCCGGTGACCATGTTCACCTCAAATTGGATGGAAAAAAAGGATGGACAGCTCCAACTGTCATCAAGGAAAAGAATTCAGTGTCCGGATCACAGTGACCGAGACCGACAGGGGGAGTTCAACAGAAACCATCCACAGAGCAAACCCGACAGACAGCAGATGCAGAATGAGAAGAAGATTCAAGGATTCCAGAACAACCCCAGTCAATTGTTGTAACTGGGGCGGCTCCAGGACCCAGCATGCCAAGCGCATGCTTGGGGAGGCAAGCCATGGGGGGCGCTCTGCCAGTCTCCACGAGGGCGGCAGGCAGGCTGCCTTCAAAGGCATGTCTGCAGAGTGTCCGCTGGTCCCGCGGCTTCGGCGGCTCTCTCGCAGGCTGTCGCTGAATCTGCAGGACCAGGGACCTCCTGCAGGCAAGCTGCCGAAGGCAGCCTGCCTGCCATGCTTGGGGCGGCAAAATGCCTAGAGCCATCCCTGGTTGTAATTAGCGGCCAGCCAGATGGCCAAGCTGCTACACGTTGGCATTTTTCAGTTAGGAGCCTAGGGTGGTTCAGAGACACTGGACAGACTGATCCATCCTGAACTTCACAGCCAGTGTGACAGTGTGAATAAATGGCAGGAACATGGAACTTAATGGGGGAGATGGACTGGGATGTTAACCTGTAGCACTCTGCTCAGCCACTGGGTGGCGCTGTGTGTAACATCCCTTAGGGAGCCAAACCTCAGCCATACCTGGCAGGACATTAAAGGATCTAAGGATGAACACAGCTGGGGTGGATGAGCAAGTTCTGTAGCCAGACCACACCTGGGACAGGAGCATGACACCCTGCTCCCCCCACGTCTGGCCAGGCCTAGGACTCTCCTCAGTTTGTATGTGTGCGGGGAGGGGGGGCAGTTACAGCATGTGAACTCCCCCTGCCTGCTCAGTGTACGGGGGTGGGGGCGGGGGTTTACCATAGTTACCCTAGTCCTCTCTCACAGGGCATTAACTCAAATTAGGGACCTTTAGTTCATGCCATCAGTGTGCACACAGATCAATCCGAGTGCAGTTCTTTAGCACACGCTGCAATTCACACCCCCGCAGCAGGTTCTGTGCACAGTGTAGACATGACCCCTGATTGGGGCATACGCGTCCTTCCAAAAATGGGGGAAATTGGGTTTGAAAATAGGAGCACTGGAATTCAAGCAAGAAGCCAAGATCATGAGTGAGATAATAATCGGTTTGGATTTCACTGAGGCTAATAAGTACACAATAAATCACTGTAATGCATTCATTCTAGTGAATGAATTCTTCACCAGACTCGAGACCCCAGGAGTGCTGCTCTCAGATCAAGGGAGGAACTTTGAATGCAAAGTGTTTCTGCAACTTTGTGAGATTCCAGGGGCTCCACAAACCTGCCCCAGACCTGCACACCCAGCACAGTCTGATAGAATGATAGAAAGTTTCAGTCTGACTCGAGGCGTTACAGATTCATAGATTCCTAGGTCAAAAGGGACCACTGTGGTCATCTAGTCTGAGTCCTGTATAGCACAGGCCAGAAACCTGCCCTGAAATAACTCCTAGAATGTTTAGAAAAACATCCAATATTGAGTTAAAAGTTGTCAAAAAGTGATGGAGAATCCACCATGATCCTTGGTAAATGCCTTATTCCAGCCTGAATTTGTCTGGCTTCAACTCCAGCTATTGGATCCTGTTCCCCCTTTCTCTGCTAGATTGAAGAGCCCATTATGAAATACTTGTTCCCCAGGCCCGTGTAGATACTCACAGACTGTGATCAAGTCACCCATTAACCTTCTCTTTGTTAGGTTAAATAGATTAAATAGGTTTTCTAGTCCTTTACTCATTCTCACGGCTCTTCTCTGAACCCTCTCAAACTCATCAACATCTTTCTTGAATTGGAGACACCAGAACTGGACACAGGATTCCAGCATTGATCACACCAGTGTGAATGCAGAGGTAAAATAAACTATCTGTTCCTACTAGAGATTCCCCTGTTTGTGCATCGCAGGATCACAGCAGCGCTTTTGGCCACAGTTTCTTACTGGGAGCTTGTGTTCAGCTGATTATCCACTGTGGCCCCCAAATTTTTTTCAGGGGCACCACTTCCCGGGAGAGAGCGTAAGTATGTAACTATGGACCATGTTCTTGGTCCCTAGATGTATATATTTGCATGTTGCTGTATTAAAATGCATATTGTTTGCTTGCACTCAGTTTCCAAAATGCCCAGATCTCTCAACCTGTCCTCTTCATTATTTACACTCCCTCAACTGTGTCATTGTGACATTACTGGCATAAACTGTAACCATATAGATCATTGTTGCAACCACTGTTATATATTTTCATCAAACATTGTACAAAGGTTGTCATGTAAGGTGTCTATGGGAAGATTACAATTTTCTGGTTATGATTATGCTGTCTGTACATGTGTATCATTTTTGTAGTTGAAGTTATGAATATTGGCTACGTAATTGTATCTCAATGTGTTTTGATTCTAAGTAGCCTCAGTGAAGCATTTGGTCAGCTTCTTGAGAAAGGACTATTCTCAGTAAATGCCCAATCAAGAAACGTTTAACTAACAATGAACTTTGGGAGATGCCAGTCTACATCTGAGCTTTCCTGGGAACATTCAAACTAACATGTAAACAATGGTGTCAGCCTGTAAAGAACGGAGTCATGCATGGACATGTGACTTGCCAATTTGACTCCAACCTCCATCTTGCTGCTGTGATTTTCCACAGTGAGAACAGACGGGTGTCCTTCCATGGGCAGAAAATATAAAACGCCCTGAAAACTCCTCCATCTTGTCTTCAATCCTGCTTCTGACCTCTGGAGGGGCTTTGCTACAAACTGAAGCTCTGAAAAAAGGACTGAAAGACCCATCCCAGCTGTGGATGTACCCAGACACTTGGTTTGTAGCAGTTTATTCTATCACTGCTACAAACTTAAACCAAGAACTTTGCCATTACTGTATGTAATTGATTCCTTTTAACCAATTTTAACTCTCAGCTATATTTCTTTCTTTTTATGACGAAACCTTTCGATTTTAGATGCTAAAGAATTGGCAACAGCGTGATTTGTGGGTAAGATCTGACATATATTGACCTGGGTCTGGGGCTTGGTTCTTTGGGATCGGGAGAACTGTTTTTCTTTTACTGGGACATTGGTTTTCATAACCATTTGTCCCCATAATGAGTGGGGCCCTGGTGGTGGTACTGGGAAACTGGAGTGTCTAAGGGAATCGCTTGTGTGACTTATGGTTAGCCAGTGGGGTAAAACCGAAGTCCTCTCTGGCTGGCTGGTTTGGTTTGCCTTAGCAGTGAAGGACCTCCAGCCTTGGGCTGTGACTGCCCCCTCTAAGCAATTTGTCCTGAATTGATACTCTCAGAAGTGTCCCGCCAAAAGCAGCATCGTTATAGTCATCTGCAAACTTCCTCTTCATTTAGTGTCCAGCGACGGAGCCATCATCTCTCTATATTGGGGCTTACCAAGTGGATTGCTGGCCCTCTGGAAATGCTGGTGGATGCTGAGAGGGAGCTGAGATTTTACTGTTATCTTGTCTTTGTTCTCCAGGCTCTGTCAGTGCCTACCTGAGTCTGAGACAGGCTGTGTCTGGGGACAGCACATTTCATGGATGACTGTGAGCCCAGTGGCTGTCTCTGGTTGCTCGTTGTACAGCACCAAGCACAGCAGCAGTGCCGAGGGGCACCAGGCTGGGAGTGATGAGACCAGGGCTCCGTTCCCAACAGCTGCTATCACATCCCCTCTGTGTGCCCCTGTTGCCCCTCTCTATCCTCTCCATTTAGACTGAGCTCTTGGGGGTAGAGGCTGCCTGTCACCCTGCCAGTGCAGAGCCCAGCACCACAGGGTCTGGAGCTCAGCATACAGTGCTGCCAGAACATGAATTCTTGTGTTTGCTTAATAAATAATAGTTAGGAAATGGATCCTCAAACAATGAACAAACACAGTAAGAGCAAGACAGGAGTTATGTAATTCGGGGAATCCTGTGTGCAGTTCTGGTCACCCGCATTCAAGACAGATGGATTCAGATGGGACCAGGTCCAGAGAAGGGCTGCTAGGGTGGTTGGGGGATGGAGGCTGGTCATACGAGAGGAGCCTGGAAGAGGTTGGCTGGTTTAGCTGGCACAGCACAGGCTAAGCAGGGATCTGATTGCTCTGCATGAATCGATTTGGGGAACGCCGGGGAGGGAGAAGAGCTGCTGAAGCCAAAGGACAGTGTTGGCCCAAGAAGACATGGGGATAAACTGGCCAGGAGTCATGTTAGGCTGGAAATGAGAAGGTGGTTCTGGAACAGCCTCCTAGTGGGTGAGGGGAGAACGTGCTAACTCATGTGAAGATGTATCAGGGGTAGCCGTGTTAGTCTGTATCCACAAAAATAACGAGGAGTCCGATGGCACCTTAAAGACTAACAGATTTCTTTGGGCATAAGCTTTCGTAGGTAAAAAACCTCACTTCCTCAGATGCATGTGAAGATGGCACTTGATAAGTGTGTGACTGGGATTCTATAACATGCCCTTCCCGCCCTGTGTCCCATGTTCCTAAAGAGACCAGCTGAGGGCAGCTGGGAAAAACCTCCAGGATTCAGAGACATGCCAGTTTCTTTTTACTCTTTTAACACTTAACAAAAGTGAAACTCATTGTATTGTAATATTGTACATGCAGCTAGATTGATTTATGGCTCCTGGTTCCACACCCTGCTCAAATCACTAGACCCCACTCCCCTTCCTAAGGCAGGAATAGACCCCAGGAATTATGACTCCCAGCCCCCCCACTTTAACCACTGGCCCCCACTCCCTTTCCCAAGGCAGGAATAAAGCCCAAGCGTTCTGGCTCCTAGGACACAGCTATGCCATGTCTGACGGGTGGGGCTGGAGAATCACAGGGTACCCCCAAGGCTATTCAAAGCCAGAGGAAAAGGAAAAGGCCACTCACCCCAAAGCCAGGCCAGGAGGATGGGGATCTTTGTGTTCCCGGCTCCAGCGCAGGCAGCCGAGCTCCTGCCAAGGGGGTGCCCAGCTGGGAGCAGGAGGCACCCGGGAAACCCCATGTTCATAGCACAGTCCCAGTGGGGCAGCGTGGCCAGGGGTTAGGGCAGGCAATCGTCCTTGTGAGAGAGGCAGGTTGAGCTCTGTGCAACAATCACAGGCAGGGAGGCTGGGGAGATGGGGCAGGGACCCAAGGGGGCAGGAGGTGTGACAGGCCTCTCACTGCAGAGACCCCTCCCTCTGCACTCCCCTGCAGTGACCCAGTGGGTGGGTGTGACTGAGCCCACAGAGGAGAAGTGACGCTCATGCCCTGCACTATGGCTTTATTTATATCACTGGATTGTGAAATTTGTGTTCCGAAACATGCTGAGCAAACAAACCCCTCTTGGCACAGCTAGTTCTGGGACACATGGTGCAGAGGGGTCACAGGAGCTGTTCCTGAAGCTGGTTCACAGGGAGTCAGCAGAACTGAGCCACGGAGGCCTAGTGGACATGAGACAGGTGCATGGGTTTGACTGCGAGTGCGAGGATCAGCCCATGCAGTTAAAGCGAAGCTGAGGGCTGTGTGAATGCCCATACTCCAGCTGAAGGAAGCTGAGGCTTGGTCTAATCTACACCTAAACCTTAGGTTGACCCAGCTACATCACTCAGAGGTGTGAAAAATTCAGACCCCTGGAGACGGTATTAAGCCGATCTAAGCTCTGGTGTAGGCACCAGAAGGTGGAACGAAGAATTCTCCCATTGGCCTGGTTACTGCCACTTGGAGGGGTGGATTAACTATGGAGACGGCAAAGCCCCTTCCATTGCTGTAGCGTCTGCATCACAAAACCATAGTGGCACAGCCGCAGAGCTGAGCTGCGCCACTGCTGTGCTTGTGGTGTAGACACATCTAGGGTTGATGCAAGGATGTTTCGCATCCTAGGCAAAACTTCCAACTTGCACTCCCCCCGCGCCCCCACCCCGAGCAACCCCCTCAGCGGCAACTCCCTCCGCGTGCCCTGAGGTGCCCCCCTTGTGGCAGTTCCCCACCCTCCACCCTCCGCCCTGAGGCACCCCCCCGCCCCAGCTCACCCCTGCTCCACGCACGAGAATGAGCACCCCGTCGCTGCTTCACTTCTCCTGCCTCCCAGGCTTGCAGTGCCTAAGTCGATTGAAGCTCACCCCTGCCTCGCCTCCTCCCCGAGCATGCCATGCCAGCAGGGGAAACTGAGGCACAGAGACAGGACATGACTTACCCCAGATCACAGAGTGAGCCTTGTGCAGAGCAGGGAGTGCCTCTCCACATCCATGCTGTAACCACTAGACCCCACCTGTCCCAGAGCTAGGGATAGGGGGTCAGGAACAGGGCCCTATGAGGTCAGCCCCACCCCCAGGCTGGGTTTAAGGTAAGTCTCCTTCACACCCAAAGTGCAGCTCAGCCTAGGAGGAGGAAGTGAAACCAGCTGTGGAGACTGTAGCAGAGTCACGCGGTGCGAGCTGCCTCTGAGGCCATCCTGTATCCCTGCACATTGTAATCACGAGACCCCATTCCCCTCCCAGAGTGGGGCTAGAACCCAGGAGTCCTGGCTCCCAGCCCCTCCTCCCCCTGTGGAGATCACTAGCAGTGGCAATGTCTCTTTTCCTCTCTTGTTGGCTGGTCTCACTACTTCTGCACTATGCCCTGCTACTAGCATGATCATAGTTTCCCTAAGGGGAAATGGGACACCCCACAGGGCCTGCCCGACCCCTCCCTGCCTCCTGCCTGTGCCAGCCTGAGGTTCCCCTCTGCCCTCCCCCGTGCAGGGCCAGTCTGGGCCCCTCTGCTGCCTGCCCTCACGGAGCTGCCTGAGCCCCCCCTTCACGCCCCTGTGCACACGGCCAACCTGCTCCTCGTTTCTGATCAATACGCCATGTTTCTGCCAGTGATCTGGAAACTTGGCCCGGAAGACAGGGGGAGCAAAGGAGATGGAAACAGCTGTCACAGAGCCCCAGGATCAGGGCTATGCCCCCAGCTTTGGAACCATCCCTTGGAGGAACCCCTCAGTGTGCCAGCCCCGGAGGGGTCCCACTCATCTTTCAGCCTCACCACCGTTGAGACTGATCCCTGGGCTGCAGCCTCCTTCTCCTCCCTGCGAACTCTGCCCAGTGCGTCCAGCTGAGGGACACCTGGGAGAGCCTTGGTGCCCTGCAGGGATTCCTGCACCTCAGCCGGGATTGACAGTGACTCCCAGCAGCATTATCAAAGCAGTCGGGTTTGTTAGGCTCTGGCACGCAGCACAGGGAGTCCTTGGGGCAGCGCAGCGAGAGGAAGGGTCCAGAGGAGCCAGTTCTGGTCAGCCCCGAGCTCAGCTGAGCCACAGTGAACCCATTTTCGGGCTCTGTTTCTCTTTGTCTGACTGTCTTGTTCAGTTCCCAGGTGCGAGAGCTCTTCCTCCAGAAGCCAACACGTATCCCCCCACTTCCCCATCCTTTGTTCTCCCACTGGGGTCTGTGCCCAGTTTTCCTGCTGAGAGCATCAATGCAGGAGTCATTGGCACTGCCACATTATCTCTTTGGCCCCCTGGCTGATCTGGGATTCTATTCATTCCTCCCAGACTGGGAAATCTCTCACACACACACACAGTCCTTAGACCTTCCCACACCCACACTGGGCAGCTATGCAAACTGTAGGAGAAACTGAGGCACTGACCCAGTTTTTAAAAATATTATAGAAAATTCCCACTTCATCGCAGCGGCTCCTGCCAGTCAGGCCCTGATGGGAGGAATGGGGGCGGGCCCCGCAGGTCATTATGGCACATGGGCAAGTCACATGTCCATGCATGTTTTCATTTAGTCATAGCAGAAGCCATTACCTGTACTCCAGATATAACGTTCACAGTAAAGTCTATTTGTTGTAGATGGGCATCTTCCATTGTGAGTTAAGTGTTCTTTGATGGACTGTGATCTGTGCTCTCCGAGCGAAGTTTGTTTACCCTCTGATCTGATGCACTTTTTCCCAGCAGTTTTTCCACAACTTCTTTCTGTGTCTCACCAGCCTGGGGGAAGACACCTCCAGCCCCACACCTCTGTTAGTTGGGTTATTTGCATTCTCACAAACTACCACTTGGCAATTTCCTGGTCGCAACTCCTCCATTATCACAGGTATTGGAGCTGCATCTTAGTTTAAAGAGACACAGTTACTTTCCAAAAACCCATCAGAAATAGCATCCAGACAAACTGGGACCTGGATTGCAGTACCCTCTGCCACCCTTTTCTCTGTTCCTGAGAAGTCAGCTGTGTGACTGCTCCCCTCCAGGAGGTTGGTTCACAGTTCCCTCTCTGAACCTGGGTCACAGACTCATCAGTTGCTGATTCACCCATTCGGTCCTGGGCATCCTCTCCCAAGTGACCAGTGAGGAGACATTCCTGTACCCCCACTATTCCTTCCCCAGTTTCCTCCTCTGGGCCCCCTTCTAAGACACATCTCTCTGTGCTGCCTAGGAAGGGGCCCATCTCTGTTCAGCTGCAAAACCCTGCCAGCTAACAACTGAGATAGTTTCCTTAATCACTGACAACACCTGTCTCGCCCCTAATCCTGAGGGCATGATGCCTTCTGCTGGAAAGGAGCTAGTCTCAGCCCCTTCCATTCTGGGAAGCACCCTGCTTCCCTGTGTTACAGAGTCACAGGAACCCTCACCCACCTCAGTGGTTTCTGAGATTCCTTCACCCTTCTCTGGGCTCCCCTCTGGGACATATCTCCCTATGCTCCCTAGAGTGGGGTCTGTCTCTGGTTCACCTCCAACCTGCTGGCAGATAACCTGGACAATTCTCTCCCTTGCAGGCAGTAAACCCCCATCCCTTTCTGAGGTGATGTTGCCTCCATCTGCAATGCAGGAGTTGGTCTCAACCAACCTCCCACCTGGAAGCATGTGACTTCCTTCTGCTATAGAGGAATCAAGGAGACTCTCTCCCATTCTCTCAGTAGTTCCTGAGACCTTACCCTTTCCCTTCGTGTTAGCCCAAACTATTTTAACTATGGTCTACACCACGGCTAGGCAACCTATGACAAGTGTGCCAAAGGTGGCACATGAGCTGATTTTTAGTGTCACTCACATTGCCCAGGTCCTGGCCACCGGTCCGGGGGGCTCTGCATTTTAATTTAATTTTAAATGAAGTTTCTTAAACATTTTAAAAACCTTATTTACTTTACACACAACAATAGTTTAGTTATATATTATAGACTTATAGAAAGAGACCTTCTAAAACCATCAGAATGTATGACTGGCATGCGACACCTTAAAGTAGAGTGAATACATGAAGACTCCGCATACCACTTCTGAAAGGTTGCCGACCCCTGATGTAAACAGTCTGAATGAGCTCTCCCCTGACATCTAGTGGTGAGTTGTGGGAAAAGACTTCAGAAGCTGATCTTTTTGCATGGACACACCCACCCTGCCTCGGTGCTCAGCATGACGGGACTGCTTGCCCAAACGATCCCTTTTGGCTGGTGTGGTGTGAACCGAGGGCAGCAGAACTGTACCTGGCATACCCCAATGGAGGGACTCACTCTCAACTGAACGGCACTCATTAGGCAGGGAACATGGTTCCAAAGCTCAATGAGTTGAGAGACGGTTGGGACAGGTGCATTGTCATATGTAACCTAAATAATGAAAATAAAGGAGAATATGAAGCTTGTATCCAAATTAAGTCGTTGGATAGTGGAAAAGTTATTAATAAATATATTAAAGTAAAGGTACAAGCAGGACCGGCGCTAGGGTTTCTTGCGCCCTAGGTGCACGGCCATTTCGCCGCCCCCACACTGATCCCGCAGCTCCGGTGGAGCTGCCACAGTCATTCCTGCAGAGGGTCTGTTGATCTATGGCTCCGGTGGAGCTGCTGCAGGCATGCCTGCGGGCGGTCCACCGGAGCAGCGCAAGCAGCCGACCGTCCGCAGGCATGCCTGCGACAGGTCAACCGGAGCCGCCTGCCGCCTCCCCCCCCCAGTAAAAAGCCACCTCCCGAATAATCCTGGCACCCTAGGCGATTGCCTAGGCTGCCTAAATGGTAGCGCCGGCCCTGGGTACAAGCAATAGTCATGAAAAAGGATTAGGATTCACAGAACTCTGTGAAATGTCCAGTTCTAAAAGAAGGCCCTGTTAGTGGTCTCACAGCTTCATCTATACCAGAGGTATTACTCAATTAAGTACAGTTTATTCATATCCCCGTTGTATTAATTTTATCTAATTGGTAAATGAGTGAATTTAGTAGTGTAAGGATACTAATGTAGCATCTTCCTTTTCAATACTTCCCATTGACAAGATTACTGCTTAACAACAAGTACAGACTATTACCAGTGTAGGTATTAAGATACAAACCAGCCTTTACGTTTCCAGAAGAAAAGAAGAAATTAACCCTTTTTGAAGTTTTAAACGCTGTCCCGGATTTATTTAGTACAAAAGTGCTATTTTGAAATAAGGTTCATGTTAAAAGAATCAAAAAGCATATCAATTATGTGAGTCAGGAAAAAGCTAACAAAAGTAATTGACCCCACATTAAAGGAAACTTATGGTTTAGCAACTGAAAAATGAAATACAGTGTATAATATGCATGAAATAACCAAATTGTTTAATGACACTCAGAAGAAGATGAAAATTGATAAAAGACAATAAATGCTCAGGAAAAAAAGCATTAACTTGGAAAAGAAGTTATTTGTTCATTATACGATGAATATGCAATAGATACTGTTGATTATACGTGACAATCTTGGAACTACAGGCATGTCTACACTTACCAAAGTGCAAAAAGTCCCTTTTTTGCGCTAAAACCACGGGAGCATCTACACTTCTTAATGACTTTTTGCGGTGAAACTCAGAAGTTTTACCACAAACAGAAAACCATCTTCACGAGAGGCATACAGCTCCTACCGCTGTTCTTTTTGTGCTATTGTGAAAGTGAAGACACATTCTAGGAGTGTAAACACCCTTTGGCCTCCAGAGGATATCCCACAGTTCCAGCATCTCTGCTGCTCTGATGCAGGGACATCCACCCCTCCCCCTGTAAGCCCCAGGAAATTTGAAACTCCTTTTCCCTTTGTTTTTAGGTATGGCGGGGAAAGCAGCCAAACAGCAGGAGGTTTAGAAGTAATGGGGCTCCTGAGACATGAAGCAGGGCAGCACAGGGCACTGAGCAGGGGCCCAGAATGCCTTCCGCTCACCCCCAACCCCCACTATACCTATTGAGAGAGCTGCACTGTGGGATAGCTGCCCTACAGCGCTGCTCTCATCCGCGATGGAAGTGCTGGTAGTGTAAACACTTTCTGATGCCTGAGGAATTGAGTGAGTACACAAACCAGCCCTTTACTTTCATCGGTTCCCTATCACCGGTGAAACTTACAGTGCAAGAACTCTGTAATTGTAGACATGCCCTAAGAGAAACATACCCAAATTAATCAGAGATCAATATGGAGGAGAGAAAATCAAATACCAAACCAAATATATATAAAAAATAACATTTAGTTGAATTAGAAACTTGGGATCTGAGACACCACCTCCAAATCATGACACAGGTTAAGAAAACCCTGTGACATTTTACAATCCTTATATGTCTCGTTCACATTATCATTACTCGGCCATACAAATAAGGAGGTGTTTGATCAATTAGCTGTCCATTCCGTAGACCACCCATCTATAAGATATGTATACAAATCCCTCTGCTGGTGGTGTATCACCAAAATGCCCAATCATGGAAAGTCCCACAGATTGCTTGTTGCTCTCAAAGGGGACTGTGATGAACTGGGACTGTTCTTAATGTTTGCTCTGAATACTGTGTTGGTGCCTCAGTGTCCCCTAGGCAGTTCTTAAGTATCTAGGTGGTGGGATAAGGGTGTGTGATTGCTGCAGAGGAAGGGGCCAGTGCACCTAAATGCCGGGCACTCTGTCTCCTAGCAACTGATGGCCTGGGCCCCTCC
>NC_133779.1:7883996-7906175 GCF_003597395.2 Chelonoidis abingdonii | reverse complement strand
TATCACATAGAGCAGCATGGAGTCGCCCTCTGCAATCCATATCGTTTGCCTTCCCAGAGAGTAAAGCTTGGTATTGAAAAGCATAGGATTTATCTGCTACCAATTTATTGCCGTTACGGTAGCTCTGGTTTCTAAGAGGTGTAGTCTGGGTTGTCAAGGCATGTAGGATTTAAGTGCTCTTGTCGATGGATGAACCCAAGTACTCTTCGCTTCCCGTGCTACTGGGCTCTCCCCTGACAGGTGTACGTTGCTCCATGGATAGCTGGCATGTAAAATGAAGTGTTTCTGCTGAGAAGAATATTTCGCATCAGCAGAAAGGTAGGTAGAGGAGAATGTTGGGTAGGAGGGTGACGGGCTAAACATGGAGGTCTGGAGAGCGGGGCATAGGAGCGAGGGGTTCCCGCTCAAAGTAATGACCAAAGACTGTTTGAGTAGTGACGCTGTTCCTCAGTCCTTTGCAAATGAGGACAGAATATTGTGCTTGCAGGCCATCTCAATCAGTAATTGGCTCTCTTGCTCTAATTCATTCTTTGACTCTAGATGGTTTCGAAAGGTAGTCCAATGAGCAGGTGGTTTGGATAAGCCAGAGGAAGATGACACGATGTCAACATCCGTCTTCATCCGAGACAGGAGCAGCTGCTCGAGAATATCAAGGTAGAACACAGGAGTGCAAACAATATTCAGGCCAGCCAAGGTGAACCACTATGATATACTGAGGAGCTTTTACTGCTATAGTCAGAACAGCGATCTGCGCTGATTCTGCACTTGTTAATTTATTTCCTTCCAGTGTTTTAGCGATCTCTGCATTGCTTTCATATCAGATTCTAGAGGCAGGTCCATCAGGACTATATGGTAACATGTTACCAAAACGTTTTCTCTCCTTGGTTTCTTCACACTCAGTAAGAAGAGGTCTTCCTATCCTCCTGATGAACACCTGTTATTCTCTAGCCCCTCGCTGGCAGCATCTCTGACCTGAATATTTCAACTACATGCATCAACCAATGGGTCCACCAAAAGCTCACGCTGAAAGTTGTAAGTATATTAAGGTCACAGGATCTTTGTCTAATCTCTATTGCTCTCTTAGTCTGCTGATATGAACGCTTGCGTACCCTGGAGAAAACTGGGAATTTGGACCTGTAACAGAGAAGCCAAATCAACTGACTGGCAAATGGAGCCACTTTACACTCCGAATTTCTTTCTTAAGTATGCTGTGTAAAGGCTTGGCTCTAATGTGTTTTGGCAAACGTCCTCGAGGAGAGATTAAGAGCAATGAGCTTGAGAGAACAGAAAGGAGAGCCGCATGCTGAAGGCAGTCTCTTTGGACGTTAATAAAGCGACATACTGGGTAAGAAAAGGTATCTTAAGGATCGCTTCCCGGCAGGGTCATGCAGTCCTAGATGGAAGAACAGAAATGGAATCTCTATCAATATACTCCCAGTGCGCATTCCAGCTCTGCAAGAGAGACTGGAAACCTCTGCCTGCAATACCATTGATGGACCTATCCTCCTCTTGAACTTACCTATTTTGTACCTGTATAGCTTGGCTCAACATGCTCTGGAAAAGTATCCAAACAATTGACTGGACGTTGTGAGGGAAAATACTTGCTTTGTTTGTTTTTAACTGCTGTACTAATTTATTTGAGTCCCGTTTTGAGTTATACAAGTAAATAAACTTCTTATTTACTTCTCCAACAAGTCAATGATTTTAAGACTCTATCTCCCTCATTAGTCGTCTTTTATACTAAATACTCCAGTTATCTTAACTCTATGCCTTAAACCCTAGTAATGTGTTTTCTTTCATTTCTATTTCCCATATATTTTTGAGATGGGCGACGCACATCCACGCATATCCACAGTTGGGAACATGGATTAAAAGGCATATATTTCTGTCTATTATGTCTTATGTTATGAGATTAAATCTTGCTTTTTGACATGCGTGCACAGTGAGTCTGATGTTCAGAGAACTTCCACAAGATCAAATTTCTTGAGGTGAACAGCTAATTTAGACACCTCATTAATGTGTATTGGGATTATGTTTCATTGTTGCATTCACTTGCATTTATAATATGATTGTGCATTATGTTGCACAGTCACCCTTCAGTTTATAGAGCTTTGCAGCCTCTTCAGTCGTTTGGGATACTGAGTATTTTGTATATGCGAATGCCACTAAATACTGTTTAACCTATTCAACATTTATGTATAGTGATAGGTTGGGCAATACCAAAAAAAAACACCAGTATTAGCTTTGAAGAATGAAAAGCCATATGTTTACCCAATATGATGGTGTTAGTAAGAGGTAGCAGCAAGAAAACACGGTGGTTTCACACTAGAAAATTATAAATGTTAACGCCAATAGGAGTTCCAATACTAGTGCATCTTAGGGGAAACCAACCAAAAGCTCAAAAGCTCATTTTTATAGCTATGCAGGCGGTGAGTGATCATAGCAGTACTATTCTGACTGAGCAACCACCTCTACCTGGGAATGCATGACTGGTATTGTCATGATGGATCTAAATTGTATAAAGAACGCTGAATGACGTGGTTCACTTTGGCAGCTCAGTGCTGCAGGTGTAAGTGCGTAGTGCTCTGGGTATATGAGGATTCCATCGACATAAATCAAGGAAACTCAAGTCTGTTGGTTGCTACACCTGTACTTGTTGGATCTGGATTAGTTGTCTCGTAATAATGCATTTTATAGAAGCAATATTGAATTTTAGGTTGCAACATTTTCCATGAGCTTAGGGCGAATTCCATTACTGATATGTGGGAGAGACCAAAACAGCCAAGTTTTTTCAGTATTTAATCTTTCCAAAAGCCATCAGGCAACCCATAGATGGCAGTACATGTCTGCTATGTGAGAACAGTATGCTCTGCAAAATTTTAAGATGCCATTCGTGAGCAGTATAGTATTTCCACAGCGAACATTCACAAAGGAGTATCACGTTGAGGGGCAGTATCCCAAGGGACAGCCATGCTAAGGTTGGAGGGCTGCGTTTGAGTCAGTGTAAATGTGTTCCTGTTAAATTGTTGATTCGTTCATAGAGGCCTCAACATGTAAAATCTGGCGAATTACGGTGCCATTCCCAAATGACGTTGTTCAGGAAAATAACTAGGCTATCACAGCTCTTCCTGTCAGCACCTATAACACATTGCTTCTTAGGAAGATATGCCAGAACTAAAAACTGACTGTCTGCATCTCATGGAAAGTCCTGAAAAGAGGGCTCCCCACCTATCTCCATGTCTTGCTCTTGTTTCCCCTTCCTAAGGTATACACTCAGAGAAGATGAGCTCTGAGATGACGCCTTTTTTCCAAATCTAGCTGTAAACACCAGATTCTTAGAATATCATACAGAGGAAATAAGACTAAGACAGTGGTCCTCTTGCTAACATATGTTGATTGCAAGAGAGCATAATTGTCTGTATCACTTATTAAACTTAGTATGTCTTCCTGGGCTGTGTCTAACATGATTAAAGTGTGCAGTTTACTCAACTCGGGTGTGAAAATAGCCCTCGACTATTCAAGTTCGCATGTTAATTAGTGCCAGTGTAGACGGTACCATTTGGAATTTGCAAACTCCAAGCGTGCTGGGAGCTTATTCCCCATCCTCGGAGGATTTCCTCACCGCACGGCATGACATTTTTATCAGTGCTGGTGAAGAAGCTGTGAAATCTTCTAGTCATCTCAGCTTCATGATCTAGTTATGATGTGTCGGGCTTTTTAATTGTTGAATAATGTGAGGTTAATAAGTTCAAACTATGCCTCTACTTTCCCATCTAGACCAAAAACAAACTTTCTAGTCTTGTCTATAAATGGTGCTATAAGACTGAGCGACTGGATTCTCAGGTAGAAATCAGCTGTCGAAGTTTAGTTGCCCCCGTTATACTTTAGTGTAGACGATGATCGAATCAGATGAATGTGAGTTCCCAGGTATTAATCAACAGCTGTAGGTGGATGTATTGCCTACTCGAGTGGCCATGTGTTTAAGACACTGAAATAACTGTTACATTGAAAGAATTCTTAAAGAAAATTAGCTGTGCATTGGAAGAGTAGCTCTAATTCAAATTAACAATGTGACAGCGGTGTGACGCTTTATGCAAGGCTTAGATTTGCATTCTGACCAAAAGAATCTACTCCTTCAAAGGAAAGGGTCTGCAAATGACAGAACAGGTGAAGATCATTAGTACAGTAGAACCTTAGAGATGATGTATGAAGGAGGGGAAGGCGAATAGTAACGCATTCTATCTTGATGCTTAGAAAATTTTTAGGGGAACTCACTGTCCTCTTCCTTCTGTCTCTAGGTTCATATAAGATGAGGAAAAGGTCCAAGAGGAACAGCGTAACTCATAGTTACTGATGATGTTCAATAGAAAGACAAGAGAGAGATTCTCAATTGAATATTACCGCATTCTCAAGCAATGAAAGTATACATGGGAGGAGGAGATGTGGAATAATTGCGAATTCTACTTCCACTCTGAATCAGTCTATGTGTTCAAGACCTCCTATGGGATCAATGAGGTCATTGCTCTGCTTTATATTGCAGAATCCCATGTGGCTCAGAGAACTGTGCTTAAGAGATCCCTCAGGGGAGAGGTAGCTAGGTTTGGAAAAATATTGAAACCACAATATTAAAGAATGATCAATCAGTTAAAGCTGCAATACTAACAAAGAAGGGGTACTTATGTCCTCTGGAAATCCAGAATGGCTTAGATGTATGATGAGGCAGCTAGTACGAGTGGGATCTCTAGTAGGTGACAAAAGTTGATTCCTCTGAGGACAAAGGTCTGTCTCTGATTCTCTTCAAAAGGTGGGGTTCGTGCTCCAGTTTTCACTTACCAACCCAATTGCTTGGTGTCAAGTACGAATATTCTACTTTGTGCGTAAATGAGTCCTGGTAGCGATATTACATGACAACAAATCTCATTTGTGCAGCAATCATTCTTTCCTTGTTTGGAAATAGATGTATCTTGTCTAGTCCCATTAAGTCTTTGAGTGTCAGCTTGGGGTCAGCATGAAGATATGTTGAACACTCCTTTTCTGAGACGAGCTGCCTCGTCCAACCTAGATCAGATTAGAATTCAGAGTATATGAATCGTACACACGGTGTACTTCAGCAATCACTATCCACCCAAAACATTTACAAAAAGGCGCAGCTGGTTTTTGCCATGGCAGGATTTAGTTATAAAGTCAGAACCCCAATTCCTTATATTAATGGAAATGGACAGTCAGATCCTCTAGAATCAAACTCGGAGGTGGAATAAGTCATCTCACGATAGTTGAGATATTGCTAAGATGATGTATAGCTAATGCTTTTTCTCCTAGTTTTGTATCTATATTTTTTATAATCTGTATTCTTTTTTATTTCTCATTTATTTTTAAATTTATTACTTCATTTCATTTAAATAATTTTATATTAATTAAATATATAATGTCCATCTATATTCGTTTGTACATAATAATTGATGTCCCTTTATTAAATTTCCTGTTTTCCTATCAATCAAGCTATTCACTTCTAAGTTTATATCCACTGATTTTTTCGTTTCCAGTCTTTTTTATTCTACAGTCTTTAAATGAATTTAATTTGAAAATAATTCTTCTTATTAAAAGTTAGATTCCTTTATAGAATTAATATTTAAAAAATGTTAATGTCTACCAATCGACTGTGTTTATTCTATATTTCTTTGGTTTTATTATTAAGTTTCATCATTATTTTTTTTTTTATTCATTTTTTTCATCTATTTTATCATTAATGTTCCAAATAGTTATTCTTTTTTTCTATAAACATTTTCAATTGATCTTCCCAACTATCAAATAATCCCGATTTTAAATTGGGAATAAAATCCTCCTTCCTCCATCTAAGTAGTTATTTTATTGGATCCCAAACTTTTTTTATTCAATTTTGATTATTTTAATCCCCAATCTATCTTTTTCTATTATAATTATTGTGTTTTTTTTGTAGTTCCTATTTCTCTCTTTTAAAATTTTCCTTTATAGTTCATATTTTATATTATCTTCAAATATTTTTTATAGTTAGTATTGTATAGGTTTTTTAGGAGAGACCCAGGAGGTGAAGACGTGTGAGCTTCTTGCCCTGAACAAGTCTGCTCCGAGGGAGAGGAGGTTCCCCAAAGTCCTGACTGGCTTTGTGGGGAGCAATTCCAGAGCATCGCCCGGGGACTCCGTGACAGGGGCATCAATGGATCTGTGCGTATAATGTGTTTGAAGTAAAGACCCCACTGTGTGGCCAGCTGGAAAGGTACCAATGGCAATGCAAGACTGGTATCATGCTCAGTGCAGCTAACCAAACGAAGATCTCTTATGGAATGTGTGCTCCATGACAAAAAGTAACAGTGCTGTGTAGTAACTTAACACAAGGAATTCTATTCGGGTCATCTTAGATGTATGGTCACAAATCCAACTGTTTGTTTTAAGCAACAGGTACCCACAGTTACTGGGCACACGACAATAACTCCGGTATCTGTTTTTGAAAACGAAACTGTTATTCTCAGCAACTCAGGTTATCAGAATCTGATTAGACAAAGTGCTTCATGGATACCACAATTAACTTTACAGCTAGAACAACTGTAAAAAAGAAAAGATTCACATTTAATCAAAATTGGGAATGACATAAATAAGGCAAACCAAGCACTGTCTGAAATTTTGGACAGTAGCAACTCACGTAAAGTATTCACTGCACCAAGAGGAATGCAAACTGAATGAAAGGAATGAATTACTGTGCGTAGTATCCTCACGATGTGCACAACTGTATTAATCATTGCTGTATACTGGCATGTAATATGTATGTGCAGGAATCCTACTATCTAATTATCATTTTGATAGTGAGATAACACACCCTGTCAAGGGGATGGGGGGAGATGTAGCCAATGATGGTAGTTGATTGTTCATTTATTGTGTGATATTATAATTAACTAACATGTTATGTTCTAAATAATCATTGTGTGCTAAATAGAATTAAATTGTAGGACTATAGAAATGTGAGATTGATTAGTATGTAGAGGGAATGATCATGTATTTGGTATCTAAGTAGGGTTGAAATGCAAGGCCTGTAGGCTGAGGCATGAAATATTTTAGCTTAGCTATTTTAGGCATTGGAGCTAAGAAATGCTGACATAAGTGATCAAAGACTAACCTGATGCCCTACAGTTATGGGGAAACAGGTACCAAGTAATAATATTGCAAAAAATTAGCTGGAAGATTAATTTTAAATCACAAAAATATTGTAAAGGCACATCTGTCTCCAACATGTGTCACATGATACAGGTTGTGTGTCAGTGATAATGAGAATAAAGAGACTCTACAAGAGAAATCGGGGTCCCTTACGTTTCTAGGGGACATCAGATTAACAAGGGAAAAAGAGGGTTGACACTTTTTTGGACATTCGCCGAATGCAGGTATAGACAGAATTACATCATAAAAGAGGATGCCCAGAACAGAAAAATTGAGCTCCCCTTGGGAAACTCCAGCAGGAATCATTCATCTACTGATGATCAATCCATGAGAGACCCATCACACTCTAACACTGTTGTTTAGGATGTGAGTAGAATTACAGCTGTGACTTGTGCATAGGTGTGTATAGACTTTCTATATGGTTGGGTAATCGTAACTTTAATTGTAACTTTAATAAAATTTGTAAAATAGACAAGACTTTGTACGTGTGAATGCATGTGTGGTCACTATCCTCATCTTTATGTGTTCCTAGAGACTCTAAATCTGAAGCAAGTAGCAATGGTGACTTTTACTCTATTAAGCTTGAATCTGTAGCCGCCTGAGCCGAACCCCTGGGGTTGTAATACGACACTACAAAATTCACTTTAAATAAAATAAAAGGCTACAGGTTGACAAAGGTAACAGTGTTGACGTAATATACTTAAATCAAACATCTTCCTGAAGACTATTACAGACCAACATTTTAATTAAAACATTAGAATGATATAAAATTAACATCTAGAATGGTCCCTAGAATATGTATAAAAGACTTATGCTAAACAATCTGTTCCACCTTTTATTTAGCTGTGACACTCTGAGTCCATTTCCCTGACCTGAAGAAGAGGTCAGGGTAAACTCAAAAGCTTAGACGTTGGTCCACTAACAGATATTACCTCACCCACCTTGTCTCTCTAATATCCCGGGACCAACATGGCTACAACAATACTGCATACAATTAACATGAAACACATTAAATGGATTAAAAACTGGCTAACTAATAGGTCTCAAAATGTAACCATAAACAGGGAATCATGTGTTTCCAATGGGGTCCTGCAAGGATCAGCTTAATGTTTTTATCAATGAACTGGAAGAAAACATAAAATCATCACTGATAAAGGTTGCAAATGACACAAAATTAGGGGAGTGGTAAATAATGAAGAGGGCAGGTCACTGATACAGAGTGATCTGGATTGACTGGTAAACTGGGCACAAGCAAACAATCTGTGTTTTAACATGGTTAAATGTAAATATACATCTAGGAACAAAGAACTCAGACCATATTTACAGGTTGGGAGACTATCTGCTGGGAAGCAGTGACTGTGAAAAAGATTTGGAGGTTGTGGTGGATAATCAGCTGGACAAGAGCTGCCATTGCGACACTGTGGTCAAAAGGGCGAATGTGATTCTGGGATGTATGAACAAGGGAATCTTGCATGGGAGCAGGGAAGTTATTTTACGTCTGTATTTGGCACTGATGTGACTGCTGCTGGAATCCTGTGTCCAGTTCTGGGGTCCACAATTCAAGAAAGATGTTGATAAATTGGAGAGGGGGCAGAGAAGAGCCACAAGAATGATTAAAAGATTGGAAAATCTGCCTCATTGTGATAGACTCAGGGAGATCAATCTAGTTAGCTTACAAAGAGAAGGTTAAGGGATGATTTGATCACAGTCTATAAATACCTGCATGGGAAACACATATTTAATAATGGGCTTTTCAATTTAGCAGAGAAGGGTATAACATGATTCAATGGCTGGAAAGAGTGTCACCCTAGGGAAAGCCTGTGTCATGGTGCTCACCGTGAGAGGTCTGTACAGGTAATAGGTAAGGTGTTATGGATCTACACCAAACAGCGTGTTCTTAAGGTCTGGAACGTGGGGCCAGTCACCAAACAGCGAGACACAGCTTTCTTTCAGACCAGGGGGGTTTATCTATCTGTCAGGCTACATGTCCAGGGAGTATTGTATGGCTCGCAGTGGGCACCCGCTGAGCTGAATGCTGACCAAGGGGTTGTGAGACCATCCAGAGAGGGAATTGGCGGAAAGACATGAACCAGCAGGAGGGGTCCTGTTTCCAAGGGAAGACAACGGATTGCTGGGCTATAACTAGGTAGAGCTACACGCTGCGTCCTTTACTAAGGGGACAAGCTGAGAGCACAGTTGGTACCATGAAAAAAGGATCCCAGCCCACTAGGCTCAAAAACGCCGTGAGCAATACTAGGTTCTAGGAGCGGGTTCTGATTTCATTCGATACGTATCCCTTTGTTTCCAATACTTCTCTCTATCTGCCATAGGCACCGACTTTCTCTGTTCCCAAGGGGTGTTCAACCCCTACTCTACCCCTTCCCCCAAGCCCCCCACATCTTCTCACCCCCGCTCCACCCCCAGGCCATGTCCCCACTCCGTTCCAGGCCCCACGCCCACTCCACTCCTTCCCCCAAACCCCCCATCTTCCCACCCCCACTCCACACCAGGCCTCACTCCCCACTCCAACCTTTTCCCCAAGCCCCCACCTCTGCCCCATCTCTTCCCAGCCCCTCCCTCCCAGCACCTCCAGCACACCACTGAACAGCTGATCCCCAATGCGCTGGAGGCATGGGAGGGCAAGGGGAGGAGTGATCAGTGGGGCTGCTGGCAGGTGGGAGGCACTGTGGGGGGGTGGGAGGTGCTGATCCACGGGGCTGCCGATGGGTGCTGAGCAACCACTTTTTTCTCCCCATGGGTACTCCAGCCCCAGAGCATCTGCAGGGTCAGCACCTGTGCTACCTGCTATTACTGGAATCTCTGCTCTTTGTTAAATAAACTTCCTCTTGTTTTTACTAGAGACGTCTCTAAGGGCCATGTGCTGGGCAGTGGGAGAGGTGGAACTGGCTTGCTGGTGCTCTGATCCTTTGGGAAGGGCTGAGCTAGGAACACTGTGAGTGCCACTGCCAGGGGATGCTCAGAGGGCACATGGGTTCTGGGTGCCTATCACCAGCCTGCAGAAAGAAAACCATGCTTGAGACGCCAGAGACTGGTGGAGTCAGGGAGCTGACCCGCAGTAGGCACAGACAAGGCTCCCTTGTTCTAGCAGCAGTGCCTCAAAACTCCCGGCAATTGGGGGTGAGGGAGCCAGCCAGGATGTCCCTGCTGTCTGAACACCAGAGGGTGGCAGGGCCACCGTCTTAGCCTTGGCAGTGTCGGGGACTGGGGAGCTGGCCACCACGCAGCTGCATCACCGGCCACACCATAAGCATGAGCGGTAGAACAGATCTGTGAGGACACCGGAAGGCCTGGAGGGCTGCACACGCACTTTATGGGCTAAAGAATAGCCAATCAGAGGCTCTTCTTTAGACATGTCATAGAATTGTATTTTCCTGAACCAATCAGGATGTGCCAAGAGGTGCAGTTATTGATAAAACATTCCCCTCTTCTGCTGAGCAAGTCTTTAACGAATGAAACAACGGTACATAAGCTCTTGTAGAAACAGACCTGCCTCTAAACCGATTGTGTTCGCTTGCTTTTTAAAGTGTTGCCTAAACGAAACCTGCTCTAAAAACGTATTACTTGTAAACTGCAAAGAAAGCTTTAGATTTACACACTATATACAAAACACAAACAGTCTCACTTAAAAGAAAACCAGTGTATATAAAAGAGTTAATAACACATTTTACCAGAGATAAGGATGCTAGTTCTCCTCCACACCATTTCTCTTACTTAACTTTTTAAAAATCTAAATGCTGTTAAACCAAGTAAAGTTTTAACAAATGAACTTTTAAAACATCAATGAAAAGGTGCATGTGTGTAGATGTCTTTATTTCCCAAAGGTATGTACATTTAGCAGACATCATTATTTCTTTTGACTTTTATACCAGGAATTAAATTACCTCTTTTTACATAAAACCTTTAGCATTTGTCTTTAAAAAGGGTAGAAAGCCCCTTATGAAAGTTATGACTAATCTTTATACCAATTTCCCTTATTCCATTAACTTGAAGTAATCTAATTTTATGGTCTTTGATATTTATTGGCAAATTAGACCATACTGACTTTAGCTATAAGGAGACTTTTAATTTAAAACACAAACATACAGAATATCCTTTGTAAAGAATGAAGATTTGGGGGGTTAATATAATACCCTGCCCCAACTTTTACAATACAAAAGAGAAGCAGTAATTCTGTAACTGCATGAAGGAGGGAGTTACAGATTGGCCTTTCTCTCCCGTCAGCAAAAGAATAATTTATCTTAACACTTTCTGAACATTTAAAGCGTAGAGGGAAATGTCACTATAGATGACCCATATTTACATAAGTGCCTGTTTCAATAAGAAGTGAAGTGTAAAAAGACAGAAGCCCTGTGTCAACATGAACCAATGAGTAACTAGTAAGGGGAGAGAGGAGCATGTGGCATATTTGAAGCAGCATGTTTCCCCACTGTCATTTACAGAGCAGTTTTACACACAAAACAACCTTTTTAAAAGAGAATCTGTAACGATGCTGCCTCTGGCGGGACACAACTGAAAGCGTCAGTTCAGGACAAATTGCTTAGAGCAGGGCAGTTACAGCCCAAGGCTGGGGGTCCTTTACTATAAGGCATCAAAACAGCCAGACAGAGAGGATTTCGGTCTCACCCCACTGGCAAACCATAAGTCACACAAGCAATTCCCTGACACTCCAGTTTCCCAGTATCACCAGTAGTGCCACTTGCTATGGGGCTGAATGGTTATGAAAACCAACACCCCAGTAAAAGCAAAGAGATTCTCCTAATCCCAAAGAATCAAACCCCAGACCCAGGTCAATATACAAGTCAGATCGTACCCACAAATCACACTGTTGCCAAACCTTTAGAATCTAAAATCTAAAGGTTTATTCATAAAAAGAAAGAAATACAGATGGGGGTTAAAATTGGTTAAATGGAATCAATTACATATAATAATGGCAAAGTTCTTGGTTCAGGCTTGTAGCAGTGATGGAATAAACTGCAGGTTTAAATCAAGTCTCTGGAGAACATCCCCTGCTGGGATGGGTCATTCAGTCCTTTGTTCAGAGCTTCAGTTTGTAGTAAGTTTCCTCCAGAGGTCAGAAGCAGGACTGAAGACAAAATGGAGGGGTTTCTAGGGCCTTTTATAGCCTCTGCCCTGTGGAAGGACACCCCTTTGCTCTCACTGTGGAAAATCACAGCAGCAAGATGGAGTTTGGAGTCACATGGGCATGTCACATGTCCATGCATGACTCAGTTCTTTACAGGCAGCAACCACTCCTCACATGGTACCTTGAACGTTCCCAGGTAATGGGGGAGCTGAGACCTCCAGCCAGCAGCCCCAGCCCCTGGACAAGCCCCAGCAGAGTTCCCACAGCCCAGGCAGCTGGCAGCTCTAGGGCTGCTCTGGGCAGGATCCCACTGGCTCGTCTCTCACTGCAGGCTGAGCCCAGCCCAGCCCGGCTGGCATGCGGCTTTCACAGCACTGCTGGATCATCTTGCTGTCGAGTTCCATGGCAGGCTCTGGATTTGCTGCTTCCTGGGGCCAGGCCGGGGTCCCTGGAGCCCACAGCTCCTCCATGTGCACATGGCCTGCAAGCAAGAGGACAGGGTGAAGTGCCCAGGCTAGGGCTGCCAACTTTCTAATTGCACAAAACCCAAACACCCTTGCCCCACCCCCTGCCTTGAGGTCCCATGCCTGCCCCTTCTCTGAGGCCCCCCTTCCCTCCAGCCCCAGTCCCTCCATCACTTGCTCTCCCACACCCTCACTCACTTTCACTGGGCTGGAGCAGAGGGTTGGGGTGAGGGAGGGCAGGAGGGTTCCAGCTGGAGTGTAGGCTCTGGAGTGGGGCCAGAAATGAGAGGTTCAGAGTGTGGGAGGGGGCTCCAGGCTGGGGCAAGGGGTTGGGGTGTGGGAGTGGGTGAGGGCTCTGGCTGGGTATGTGGGCTCTGGGATGGGGCTGGGGATGAGGGGTTTGAGATGCAGGAGGGGGCTCCAGGCTGGGGCCAAGGGATTTGGAATGTGGGAGGGGGCTCAGGGCTGGGGTAGGGGGCTGATGTGTGGGAGGGGCTGCGAGGTCTTAGAGGGAGTTAGGGTGCAGGAGGGTTTTCCGACCTGGGGCAGGGGGTTGGGGTGTGGGTACAAGCTTGGAGAGAGAGGTTGCGGGAGGGGGTTTGACTGGAAGAGGGGGTTCGGGGTTCAGGCTCCGGCCAGGCAGTGCTTACCTCAGGGAGCTCCCAGCCGGAAGTGCAGCGGGCTTAAGGCAGGCTCCACGCTGCTCCTAGAAGCGGCCGGCATGTCAGGCCCTGAGGCAGAGGCGCAGCCACCAGGTGGCTCTGAACGGGGCGTGCTGCCTGCGCCAGCAGGCACTGCCCCCACATCTCCCATAGATCTTGGTTCCCGGCCAATGAGAGCTGCGGAGCCAGCGCTGGGGGCAGGGGCAGCATGTGGAATTTCCCTGATCACCCCTGTGCCTAGGGGTCACAGGGAAATGGTGGCCACTTCTGGGGAGCTGCACAGATCCAGGGCAGGGAGGAGGCCTGCCTTAGGCCTGCTGCGCCACCTACTTTCCAGTCAAAAAACCGACGCCTGGCAACCCTAGCCACCCCCAGCCCCCCTCACTCAGTATGCCAGGGCACCTTGTGAATGGGACCCCACTACCAGGGCAGGGCTGTAGGGACGGGGCACCCATGGGCCGGGACAGTGGGCCTGTGCATGGCAGTTAGAGCAGAGACCCCAGCAGCTGTGAGAGCAGAAGATCCCCATGCAGGGAGGCAGCCCAGGGCATGGACAGGGCACTGGGCTGCAGCTCAGGGATGCTGGGCTGCAGCTGGGGCTGGATTCCTGGGTTAGGACGGCAGGGCAGCCCTTGTCTCAGCCCCCACTTCCCCTCCTCTGCGGGGATCCAGGGCTCTTACCCAGGGGGTACCCAGCGGCTCTGTTCCGACACATCCTCCAGCAGAGCAGGGCCACACAGATCAGCACCACGAGGGCACCCAGGCCGAGGAGCACATAGTAGAGTATCCCAAGGCCTGGGGAAAGAGCCAGACAATGAGCTGTGCCCCATCTCTGCCCTACAGCCCCTGAGACCGACTCCATCTCTACCCACAGCCCCCCGCCAAAGCTGACTCCCTCCCCTGCCCCATAACTCCCCTGGGTGACCATACATCCCATTTTGGCCGGGACAGTCCCTTTTATAAGCCCAGTCCCAGCCATCCAGACTTTTTTGGCAATAGTGGGCATTTGTCACAAAGTGGGGTGCAGAGGAACATTGGGGGGCAGATGGCAATGCCAGCTCTGTGCAGGGGGAGAGGCAGCAGTCAGGTGTGGGGCAGGCAGGGCTCGGGTGAGTAGCGACGCCAGCCCTGCCTGGCATGAGGGGGCTGGCAGAACTCGGGTGAGCGGCTGCACAGTGGTGGGGAGGGCTTGGGCTAGCCCCATGTGATGTTCCATTTTCCCTTTGGGAAATATGATCACTCTACCCCACAGGTTCCCCCACAGCCAGAGGCAGGTTAAGGTTTCCTGGCACCCTGGGTCAGAACAAGTGGGGGCCCCTCCCTACCTCTTCCGCCTGCAGCCCTGCCCATGTTCCACCCACAGTCCTGATCCATTCCAACCCCACTGCAGCCCCACAATCCATTTGCTCCTTTCTGCCCTCCCCCCAACTGCAGCTCCAAGGCCGGAGAAGCTCTGTCCCCCCGCCACAGTCCCGGGGCTGCAGTGGGGAGCGAGCACTCCTCCAGTCCCGGGCCCGCAGCGGGGAGCGAGCACTCCTCCAGTCCCGGGGCCGCAGTGGGGAGCGAGCACTCCTCCAGTCCTGGGGCTGCAGTGAGGAGTGAGCACTCCTCCAGTCCCGTGGCCGCAGTGGGGAGTGAGCACTCCTCCAGTCCCGGGGCTGCAGTGGGGAGTGAGCACTCCTCCAGTCCCGGGGCTGCAGTGGGGAGTGAGCACTCCTCCAGTCCTGGGGCTGCAATGGTTGCCAACTTCCTACTCGCACAAAACTGAACATCCTTGCCCTGCTCCCTGCCCTGCTCCTCCTCTGAGGCCCTGCTCATGCCCCGCCCCTTCTCAGAGGCTCCGCCCCCACTCACTCCATCCTCCCCCCCTCCATGGCTCGCTCTCCCCACCCTCACTCACTTGCTTATTTTCACCTGGCTGGCTCAGGCGGCTGGCGTGTTCGGAGGGGCAGGGGCGTATGGGCTGTGGCTGGAGGTGCAGGATCTGATGTGTGGCCCAGGATGAGGGATTTGGGGTGAAGATGAGGGCTCTGGGCTTGGGCTCAGGGGTTCAGAGGGTAGGAGAGGGCTCCTGACTGGGGCAGGGGGTTGGAGTACAAGGGGGAGTGCAGGCTCCGGCTGGGGGTGTGGGCTCTGGGGTCAGGCTGTAGGAGTGTAGGAGGTTGGGGTGTAGGAGGGTGAGGCTGGGACCAAGGGGTTCAGAGGGTGGGAGGGGATCAGGGCTGGAGCAGGGAGTTGGGGCACAGCGGGGGAAAGTGAGGGCTCCAGCTGGGGGTGTGGGCTCTGGGGTGGGGCTGGAGATGAGGGGCTTGGGGTGTAGGAGGGTGTCCCGGGCTGGGACCGAGAGATTCTGAGGCTGGGAGGGGGATCAGGGCTGGGGCAGGGGCAGGGGTTTGGGGCCCGGGAGGGAGTCAGGGGTGCAGGCTCCAGGTAGCGCTTACCTCAAGCAGCTCCTGGAAGCAGCAGCATGTCCCCCCTCCAGCTCCTACATGGAGACTCGGCCAGGAGGCTCTGCATGCTGCCCGGTCCACAGGCACTGGACCTGCATCTCCCATTGGCCATGGTTCCCAGCCAATGGGAGCTGCGGAGGCAGTGCTTGGGGTGGGGGTAGAATGCTGAGCCCCCTGCCTGCCCTACATGTAGGAGCCAGAGGTGGGACATGCTGGCTTCTTCCCGGGAACCGCAGGGAGTCTGCCAGCCCTGCTGCGTGGCGACACCAACCGGACAGTCAATGGCCTAGTCAGCGGTGCTGACCGTAGCCACCAGGATCCCTTTTGAAGCAGGTGTTCTGGTCAAAAACTGAACACCTGGTCACCCAAGCTGGGGCTTCCCCCATCCTGCCCGGTGTTTCTGCCGGGAATTGAACTCAGGGCACGGGGGCTTCCCCTGCCCCTCTCACCTGGCACTTCTGCTATGGCTCTGGGCTTCTGTTGCCCTGTGGCAGATTTCTGCTGGGGGTGGGGCACTCATTTTTCCGGGCCCCCCTAATTGGCTGGGGCCCCTGGGCACAGGCTCCAGAAGATCCATTGGATAATCCGCCACTGCCCATAGCTGACTCCCTCCCCACAGCACCTATGGGGCCAACTCTGACCCCCACTCCACAGCCCCACCCTGAGGCCACCTTCCTGCCCCATCCCACAGCCCCACACAGAGCTGACTCCATCCCCCTCAGGACCTTGGCCAGTGACCTGTCTCCCTGCCAGAGGAGGGCAGCATGTGGAGCTCTGCAGGGCCCTTTGCTGGGGGTGGCTCATGGGTCCCAGCTCAGACTCCTGCCTGAACACAGGTTACGCATCAACACAGATCACACACGTGGGGCTGGAGGGAGCTCTGACTACTGCCCCCAGGGACCATTCCCAGCCCAAGGAGTGGGGGGTGGAGGGGATGGGTTACAGAGGGAGTTGGGAATACTAGCTCCCAGAGGCCCTTCCCCAGCTGCTCCCTTAGGCGCAGCCCCCCAGACTCCTCCCCCAGACCCCTCAGGCTCTCTGCCCCTCAGATCTGTGCTCTGGGTCTGCCTGCAGAGGTAGCAGCCTCCAGCGCCAGAGCCAGGGCTGGCAGGAGAGGGAGCCTCGTGGTGGAGGAGACTGCTCAGAAACTCAGGAGTGGTGCCCCCGGCTGAGCAGGGCTGTGGGAACTTCAGGGACAGCCAGTAACCTCAGTGTGGTGGGCAGAAGCCCTGGCGCTGCCCCCCTGGAAACCGGCCTCCCCCTGGCATGGCCAAGGCATCACTCCCGCCCACCCCGTGTCTGCAGGAACATGGGCATGGCTACAGCGCTGGGCACTCACCGGCCTGCCCGGCACACACCACGCTGGCCTCGGAGCCACGGTCACACAGCCCAGAACCCAGCCGGCTCAGCTGGCACTCGCTGATGAGAGACTCCTGACCTGAGCAGCTCACGCCCTTCAGCCAGACATCGCCAGCCCCGTGGCCAAACTGAGCAACTTCCGGGGCTGACAGCGCCATGCCACAGCCCAGCTGCTTGCACACCACCCCTGCCTCCGGCAGGCCCCAGCCGACATCACACACAGCACCCCAGGTGTTGTTAATCAGCACCTCCACTCGCCCGGAGCAGGGGCTTGGGCCACTCGTCAGCCGCAGCCTCAGCTGGCCCTGATCTGAAACACAAAGCACAGGGCATGAGAGGCTGTTCCCACCCGCCAGGCGCCCGGATACACAGAACGGCATGCGGATGGGTGTGTGTGTCTGCACAGAGCAGAGAGGAGCCATTTGTATATCACTCCATCCATGTGTGTGCACACGCACTCACAAACACACATGCACACTGCACCCCCCTACACGCAATGCCACACAAGCAGACACACACACACACAATCCCATGCACAACCCCCATTCGTCCCTGTGCACACCCGCACATTGCCTCAAACACACACACTGCCACATTCAGACGCACTGCTGCACATGTATGCAAATATTCATAGACTGTCCCATGCGCACCCCTTCACACACAGACCTGCACAAACACTGCCACAAACAGGTACACAGACAATCACACACAAACCCAGAAACACACACACACACCTAGGCTGACCCTCTGCAGAGCCCCCACCCCACTTCCAGCAGCACAGGCTCCTACCACCCTGTTTGTTACCTGAGCACACAACACCGGCATCTTCTCCGGGGTTACAGCCATGCTCTCCCCAAGGCTTAGCCCTGCATTCGGTGAGGGCAGCTTCTGCCCCTGTGCACTGAACCTCATCCAGCCACACACGGTCAGATCCTTGTCCAAACCGAGCCCCACGTGGTGCTGATAACGCCGTCCCACAGCCCAGCTGCCTGCACACGACTTCAGCCTCGGACAAGCCCCAGCTGCCATCACACACAGTTCCCCACTGCTGGTTATGAAGCACCTCGACTCTCCCAGTGCAGCGACTCGGGCCATTCACCAGTCGGAGCTGAGCCACTTCTGAGATGCCAGCGTCTGCAAACACCCAAGGGAATAAACACTCAGGGAGGATCCTGTGCATCTGATCTCTAGTGACATTGGAAGCTTAACACCTTGAGACACAGGACTGGCTGGAGAGGCAGACTCTGGAAACTGAAACAAGAGAACTGCCAGCTGTTGCTTGTTTCTACTGTGTTCAGAGAAACAAGACTTTGTAAATCAGATCGCACCAAAGAAACACTTGACTTGATTAATCAATTCCTCCTCTTCCCAGAAACACCCCTCAAGGCCCCGCTATGACTAATGCAACAATCCGGCAACGCTCCTCATTTAGGAAGAGCAGAGTGGGCACATGGCGGGGGAGGCAGCCTGACTTGCTTTACATTTAGTGAACACTCAGCAGTGTTGGACATGGAAAGCATAGGGAACACTGTTCCCATTGAGCCATGGCAAGAGGGCAGGGTTGCCAACTTTCTAATCTCACGAGATCGAACTGCTCTGAAACAATTCCTAGAGCAGATGGTTTAGAAAATTGTTCCAATGCTTAAGCAGCAAAGAGTCCTGTGGCACCTTAGAGATTAACAGATGTATTGGAGAATGAGCTTTTGTGGGTGAATACCCACTTCGTCGGATGCCAACGAAGTGGGTATTCACCCACAAAAGCTCATCCTCCAATACGTCTGTTAGCCTATAAGGTGCCACAGGACTCTTTGCTGCCTTTACAGAACTCTAAGTATATTTCATCTTCACTATTACTTTTCTCAACCAAACTGGTAATCTCATCAAAAAAAGATATCAAGTTAGTTTGACAAGACTATGTTTATTTGCATTAATTGCATTACCCTCCTTTAATTCTTTATTGATCGACTCCCATATCAGTCGCCCCATTGCCTTGCCTGAGATCGATGTCACTTTTTAAAAATTGGCACATACAGCATTAGCTTCTTCCCAGGCTGTGGACGGCTTTCTAGGCACCAAGACTTAACTGAAAATACATTAACCGGTCCGCATGCTATTTCCTCGGCTGTTTTAAAACCTTAAATGCCAAATTACTGGACCTGCCTGATTTAAACTCTAACTTATGTAGTTCTGTTTCATACCCCTGATATATAATGGGAATGACAGAGCTGTTATCATCGACCAAATGTGAGACTGATATGTATCTGTTTTTCCAAATACAGAAATGAAATATTTATTGAACAATTGTTCTTTCTCGCATTGTATTGATATTTCTCCATTCCAACTAAGCATGGACACGATAATCATTGTCAGCGATTCTTTTGTTTCTTTAATATATATTAAAACCTTTCTTGTTGCCATTACTCTGCTGCGCATGCTTTCTTATTGCTTCCCTTATCAATTTTCTACAAACTAGATACAATAGAGATGGCTCTCCAACAGCAACATACCCTTCTGCAGTGAGGTCATAACAATCGTGTGGGGCACTGAGTCAGCATGACTAGACAGGAAAGCATGCTCTATTGAGTTTCCCAACAGGCTCTCCTGCACGGCATCAACTATGTAATGGAGGCGTGAAGTTACCTAGAGCACACAACACGGCATCTCTCCGTGGGTACCGTTATTCTCTCCCAAGGCCCGAGCCTGCAATCGGAGAGGGCAACTGTCTGTCCCTGTGCAGTTTGACGTCATCCAGCCAGACATGGTCTGATCTCCCCATCGAGCCCCTCCGGGGCTGATAAACAGCCGTCACACCCAGTGCTGCCTGCAACACGACTCCGGCATCCTGTAAGTCCCAGCTGTCATACACACTTTTTCCAACACTGATGGTTTGTGAGCCTCGACCCCCCAGCGCCGTGACTTGCGCATCACTGGTGTGCAGTCGAGCTGAGCCACTTCTGAGATGCCAGCGTCTGCTAAAACGCCAAGGGAATAAACACTCAGGGGGAAGTTTTGTGCATTCTGATCACTAGTGATGCTGGGGGACAGGTCTGAACAGCCCTTGCAAAGCTGTTTGGGGTACACTCCCTGTCAATTAAATCGGGCAGTTAACTCTGCGATTAATCAAAAAATTAACCGTGATAAAAAATTAATCAGGCTTAATCACAATTTTAAATGAACTGTTAAACAATAGAAAACAATTAAAATTTATTTGAATTTTATCATTTTTCTACTGGTTTTCAATATTTGATTTCAGTTACAACACAGAATACAATCTGTCAGTTCTCACTGAATATTATTACAGTTAAGTCGCTTTATCCAGCCATGTTGGAGGGAGTGGGGGGGTGCCGGAAAATGAAAATGAGGTAATAAGGAGGGGACGGAGTTTGGGTGCGCGAAGGGGATGCAGGGCTGGGGATGCGGGAGGGGCTGTGGAGCACGGGTTTCCCCCTTGGGGGAAGGACAGCGTGTGCGGGAGGGGGATGGGCAGACATTTTGGGGCTGTGGGGTGCCAGATCCAGGGGCGCATTCACTTGGGCAACTCCACGCAAGCAGCAGCTTGTCCGACTGCTCTAGGTTGGAGGTGCGGAAGGCAGCTTGGCACACTCTCACCACAGGCGCCACCCTAGCTACACTTGGCCAGGTGCCAGCCAATGGGGGGAGCTGTTCCGCAGTCAGGGGGAGCGTGGGGGTGCAGAAACGCAGAGTTGCCTGATGCACCTGTGTGGGAACATCGCGAATCCTGCGCGACATTTGCCACTTCGGGAGGCCCTCCGAAGTGAGCGGCCTCCGGACATTTACACCCCAACCCTCCTGCATACTAGCCTTCCCATAAAGTCCTCAGAGCCTGTGCTCAACTTCTGTGTCCAACCTGCCAGCCCCAACAGCTGGGAACTAATAACTGGCTTAATGGAAGATCAGAATGGAGATTATGGAGCTTCTGTTGGTGCAGTGGTCAGATTAAAGGGCTTTTATGGATATGGTTATGGTAAATGGTAAGAATAGTTTGGAAAGAATAGTATTTTGCAAATTCATCTATACAAGTAAGGGTGCGGACAATCTCTTATTGTAAAAGCGCAATTTACAAATGTAGAATTTTTTTTTGTTACGTAATGAACTCAGGAAAAAAAATGGAAAACATAGAGGCGTACACATCCTCTAGTCTACTTCTTGTTCAGCCACTTGCTCAGACAACAAGTTTATTTACAATACAGGAGATAATCGCTGGCCTGCTTCTTATTTGCAGTGTCACCCGAAATCAGAAGAGGCATTTTGCATGGCACTTTTGTAGAGTTGCGTTGCAAGGTATTTTACGGTGCCAGATATGCTAAACATTCACATGCCCCTTTATCTATGACAACCATTCCAGACAACATACTACCCATGCTAATGATGTTCGATCAAAAGCAATATGTTAATTTAATTTGTGACTGAAATCCTGGGGGGAGAATGTGCTATTTCCTGCATGTATTACCTGAATCTGCATATCTTTCCAGTTACACGATAGTCTCGGGATGATGACACTAACATGATAGTTGCATTTTAAGAACATTTTTCACTGCTAGATTTGACAAACACAAAGAAAGGTATCTGTGATGCTCTGTAACCTCCACAGGATCACACAGCAACCAAGCATGTTCATCCCTTAAAAAATGATTGGTGCGGTATCCAATGCAAAGTTTGTCCATATTGGGTGTCTTCGCAAGGTTCATATCACGTGTTATAGTGATGTTATAGAATTGTTTGTGGCAGTAATTGTTCAGTTAATGTTATAGGTTACTAAATTCGTGGTATATAGTTATGAGGCTGAAAAATGTATCCTCATGGGCTTAAATTAAAAGCCCAGCGAAACTCTCTCCAGAGCAGAGGGGCAGTTCAACCTCATCAAGGCATGTCATGGGAATCAACTCAACCCAGCCTCGACAGCACCTTAAGGACCCCGCCTAGGCAGCAACAAA
>NC_133779.1:7876318-7882798 GCF_003597395.2 Chelonoidis abingdonii | reverse complement strand
CTGTGCAGTTGACGTCATCCAGCCAGATATGGTCTGATCCTCGCCCAAATCGAGCCCCTCCTGGGGCTGATAATGCCGTCCCACAGCCCAGCTGCCTGCACACGACTCCGGCATCCTGTAAGTCCCAGCTGTCATCACACACTGTTCCCCACTGATGGTTGTGAAGCACCTCGACCCTCCCAGCACAGTGACTTGGGCCGTTCACCATTCGGATCTGAGCCACTTCTGAGATGCCAGCGTCTGCAAACACCCAAGGGAATAAACACTCAGAGAGGTTCCTGTGCATCTGATCTCTTGTGTCGCTGGGGAACGTAGCGCCTCTGTCCAGTCTCTGCACACAGCAACTGCCTGTCAAGGGCTCCCCACCACTGACCAGGCTAATCACTTGGGCAACGTTGAAGTTTGTCCACTCCCTCCCAGCCAGCTCTCACCTAGTTAGGCAGACTGGACGGCAGTCTGACCTACTGCTCCCACTAGAGCACTTAAAAAGATCACTCCCCGCACTGTTGGCAGGAACCTCCTGGGGAGCAGATTTACACTCTCACTCTTGGCGCTGGAATTCACTCCAGTGCGATACTGTGCAGTGTGGCAGGGCAGATGCTGGCATTAGCATCTTGGTGATTGGGAGCTGAACACAGTCACCCATGTCATTAGTGGTTGCCTTAGCCTGACATCAGCATCGATTTCCATTGCTCCCTGAAAACCTCACCCAGAGTCCTCCCCCCAGAACTGCCTGTGCAGAGGCTATGCACACTTCCTACAAGCAGATCGACTGCCTCCTGAAGCAAACACTCGTGTCTAGTGCTGCCAGCCCAGTACCAGTCTCAGATGAATGATGGCAGAGCTGGGCTGACAGCTGTGTCCTCACAGAGGGGCAGCAACTCTGGGATAGAGAGACTGCCATGCTGATGGATTTTCAGAACCCCTAACCCGTATCTGGCCATTAACAACCTGGGACGCAGATCCTGGGCTAGGCTTAATGGGCCCCTGACTGGACTGGCCAGAGGCACTGCTGCAATGCAGAAATGTGGCTGAGCCCGATCTTCTCAGTGTGCCTGTGGGGCAGCAATACAGACAGTCACACGTGGTGGAGCAGAGCCCCGTTAGAAGACTGGACCTTGAGGATGCATAGTCAGATGGCTGAACAAGCTGGAGTGGGGGTAGGCAAACTACATCCCATGGGCCGGGTCCGGCCTGTCAGGGCTTTGGATCCAGCCCATGGGATTGCCACCCCCGTGGCGCTACTGGCCCCGCGACAGTCCCATAAGCAGCCGGCACCACATCCCTGCAACCCCTGTGGGTGGGGTGGGGGATAGAGGGCTCCACGCGCTGCCCTTGCCAGTAGGCACTGCCCCCCACAGTTCCCATTGGCCAGGAACGGGGAATTCTGTCCAATGGGAGAGTAAGGGGAGGACCATGCAGGTGAGGGCAGCGTGCAAAGCCCTCTGCTCTCCTCCAGGGACCGCAGGGACGTGGTGCCGTCAACTCCCGGGAGTGGTGCAACGTGGCGCAGAGCCAGGGCAAGCAGGGAGCCTGCCCTGGCTCTGGTGCGCACCACTGACACCCCAGAGCAGCTCCAGGTAAGCAGTCCCCAGCCGGAGCCCCCATCCTGAACCCCCACCTCACCCTGCCTGCACCCCAACCCCCTGCTGCACCTCGCAACCCTCCTGCACCCGAACCCCCTGCTCTAAGTCCCGTCCCTCACTCTGCACCACCTCCTACATCCCATCCCCCTTCCCTGATCCTCCCAAATGTGGCCCTCGGGCCAGAAAGTTTGCCCACCCCTGAGACAGAGGTAAACAAGGTGGGATTGAGCTCTCCCCTGACAGCTAGTGATAAGCTGGAGAGGAGGAAAGGCTTCAGGACCAGACTGTGTTTACAAGAACATACCTACTCTGCCTAGGTATCCAGCAGACAGAGCTGTGTTAGCTGGTGCTGAGTCACAAATCACTGTAGTACTTGAATGCAGGGTAGGGAAATGTTGTTGTCCTGATTGTCTGAGTAAAGGGCAGCAGAACTGTGCTTAGCCTGCCCTGACTGAGGGGGTCACCCACAACTGAACTGAACTCACTAACCAGGGGGCTCAGACACCAGACCCCTATCAAGAGTGAGAGGGTGTGGAGATGGATGTTCCTGCTGAGGGGTGTGGGGTCTGTGTAAGAGGTCTAGGCACAGTTTAATTTGCCCCTCCCCACTCTTCAAAGATAGAGTTAATTAAGGCTCAATTAAGAGTCTTCTTGGTTTCAGTGATCACTAGAGCTGAAATCACCTGCTGTGAGACAGTGTTTCTGCCCAGCTGCTTCAGCACTGAGGGTTCCCCACTAAGAGCTGACAGTAACTGAGAGCTGACTGGAGCCTCAAGAGAGCGACCTGCAGAGGTCACAGTGTAGAAACCGGGGGCAGCAGAAGGTGAGGGTGAGCAGAGTGGTGAGTGGCTAGAAGGGCAGCTTGAACCAGAGCAAGCACCCAGACAGCAAATCAGCCAGGCGCTCTCCTCCCCGCCCCATGGTGGGAGCTGAGCTCACACAGGTGCACCTCTGAACTCTGGCTCTTCACTAATCATGGACAACTACTGTGAGTGGGGTGCGGTGGAGGGAGAAGGGAGGGGCACTCAAAGAAATTTTTGGTTGCTGGACTCAAGAACCTGAGGCAAAAGACACTGCCCAACATTCTCTGGGGGAGGAGTTTTGCTCATGGCTTTATGTTGATAAATCCTGTTTGTGGCGTTTTCCCAAGTTAATGCCGGGGGGCTTCCTTCCTTTTATTAAAAAGTTTCTTTTCTGCACTGAGATTCTGTGCTTGCAATAGGGGAAACTTTCCCTTGTAGAAGCACCCAGGGGGTGGTGTGTAATTGTCCCAGGTTACTGGGTGGGTGCTCAAGCCAGATCTGTGTTGTATTGCTGGAAAGGAATCCCTAGCTATTCAGTCTGGCCCTGGTCGCTTCCGACGCCATTGGCAGAAGGGTTACATAAATATCAAATTGTGACATAAAGAAGAAGACTCCCCTCACTGACATGCAGCCACTTCTGAGGTAGGACAGGGCAGCTGAGAAACAGGACAGGGAAATATGTACGCTGCGTAAGACAGGAAGACAGGAAGTGAGGAAGAATTGCATCTCCTGTGTCCAGCTCTTGGGGACTAATTCCCTGAAATGCAAATCCACCGGAATACGGTGATTAGGAACCAGAATCTTGAGAAATTGGCCCTGGATTTTTTGTTTGAGTGAGTGATTGCAGGCTCCGTTGACACCAAATCCAACCAGTGGAGGCTGCAGTTTTCCAGGTCCCCTTTGTGCCGCAGAGGAGTCTGGCCCAGAGATAAGTAGAGACCAACTGGCAGAGGCACAGGGATGCCTACAGTTATGCAGGGATCCCCTGGGTGAGATATAGACATAGACAGCTGCAGCGGCAGAGGAGCCAGCAAACAGAGCTGTAAACAGGGGAGTTTAAGCTGGAGTTTGCAAGGGGAGTTTGCAGGAAAGACTAAGAGAGCCATGCAGAGGAACAGAAAGGCTAGTGAAGGGAGTGTGTGGTGGTCTCGCAGTGTTTTGGTGCTCGTTGGGGGTTTGTTTTGCTGTGGGTGGTGGTGTTTTGGTTTTGTTTGTGTTTCCTGCACTAAGAGGACTTAGGTGAGAAGGCTATGACAGATACAGAGATAGCAGTGGTAGTGACCCAAGCAGTGGAAGACACAACGAAGATGACTGGATGCGGAAGCTACAGCATGTACATGATCCTGCAGTGGGTACCTGAAAAGAGTTTTGTCTGCGTGAAGTGCCATCTGATACAGCTGATGGAAGAAAAGATCCGAGGACTGGAGATGCAGGTGGAAACTCTGGTTGAATTTAGAAGGGGCTTCGAGCGGATGATGGAGCAAACACATGAGAACGCTGAAGGGAAAAGCTCAGACTTGCAGATGGAAGCAGGACCAAAGAACACTGAGGGGAGACTGCTGGGTGAGGAAAGTGGACTGTGGAAGCATGTGACTAAGGGTACGTCTATACAGCGGGTAGAGTTTGACGTATCGGGGACTGATTTATTGCCTCTCGTCTGGATGCGATAAATCGATTGGCTAATCGACGCCCATACTCCACCTTGGCAGGAGGAGTAAGCAGTGTCGATGGGGGAACCGTGGCAGTCGACTCGCCACCGTGAGGACGGCCAGGTAAGTTGAACTAAGATACTTCGACTTCAGCTACGTGAATACTGTAGCTGAAGTTGCATATCTTAGTTTGAACCCACCCACCCCCACCCCTCGCTAGTGTAGCCCAGGCCTAAGACAACCAGGAAGAGGAAAAGATGGGCTAGTGAAGGAGAAATAGAGCTCAGGAACAGGTTTGCAGAGTTGGAAAATGAAGAAGAGGCACAGCAGGTGGTCACTGAAGGTGAGAGGGCAAGGAAGAAGGGAAAAGCAGCTAGTCCTATAGGAAGAGGGAGATGGAGATAACAACACCAAATATGAGCCCCAGAAGGATATGGGATGGGTTGCAGAGGATTGCAAGGGACAATAGGAATCAAGAGGACTTGCAGCCAGAGGGAACAGGGGATAGACTGGAGAATCGCACCATCGCTAGGAAAAGGCAGGTCTATGTGACTGGGGACTCCTTATTGAGAAGAACAGAGAGGCCTGTAACCAGAGCTGATCCAGAGAACAGAAGGATGTGCTGTCTGCCAAGCGCCAAGATACGGGATGTGGGCCTGAGGCTGAAGAGGATCCTATTGGGAGCAGGAAAGAATCCACTGATTGTCCTTCATGTGGGAACAAATGATACGGCTAGATTCTTGCTGGAACGTATCAAGGGAGACTATGCCAGACTGGAGAAGATGCTTAAGGAAATCAAGAGTCAGGTGATCTTCAGTGGGATTCTGCCTGTTCCTAGAGAAGGACAACAAAGGTATGACAAAATTATGATGATCAACAGATGGCTCAGACAGTGGTGCTATAAGGAAGGCTTTCAGATGTATGGCCACTGGGAAGCATTCATGGACAGAAGACTGTTCTCTCGGGATGGACTTCACCTGAGTAGGGCGGGAAATAGACTTCTAGGATGAAGACTGGCACAACTGATTAAGAGAGCTTTAAACTAGGAATCTGGGGGAGATGGTTGGGAGATGTCCAGGTAATCTCCACGCTGGAATTTAACACTGAGAGGGGAGAAAATAAAGTAAGAAAGGATTCAGCTGTGGGTAGGAGAATGGACATAAGGAGGAAGGGTAGTGTAGATACCAGTCTAATAGGTGATACTGGCGGTAGAATGTCTGTGCCTAACTGGGTAAAGAATGTGAGAGAAGCCAAACAGCAAAAATTAAGATGTTTGTACACTAATGAGAGGATCCTAGGTAACAAAATGGAAGAACTAGAGCTACTGGTGCAGGAAGCGAAACCAGATATTACAGGGATAACAGAAACATGGTGGAATAGTAGTCATGACTGGAGTACAGGTATTGAAGGGTATGTGCTGTTTAGAAAAGACAGAAATAAAGGCAAAGGTGGTGGAGTAGCATTGTGTATCAATGGTGAGGAAGACTGTAAAGAAATAAGAAGGGATGGAATGGATAAGATAGAGTCTGTCTGGGCAAAAATTACATTGGGGAAGAAAGCTATTGGACCCTCCCCGGGATAGTGCTTGGGGTGTGCTACAGACCGCGGGATCCGATCTGGATAAGGATAGAGACCTCTTTAATGTTTTCAGTGTAGTAAATACTAATGGGGATTGTGTGATCATGGGGGACTTTAACTTCCCAGATACAGACTGGAGGACAAGTGCTAGTAGTAATATTAAGAGGGCTCAGATTTTTCTGGATGCGATAGCGGATGGATTCCTTCACCAAGTAGTTGCTGAACCAACAAGAGGGGAAGCCATTTTAGATTTGGTTTTGGTGAGTAGTGAGGACCTCATAGAACAAATGCTTGTAGGGGATGACCTTGGTTCGAGCGATCATGAGCTAATTCAGTTCAAACTAAATGGAAGGAGAAACAAAAATAAATCTGTGACTACGGGTTTTTGATTTCAAAAGGGCTCACTTTAAAAAAATTAAGGAAATCAGTTAAGGAAGTGGATTGGACTGAAGAACTTGTGGATCTAAATGTGGAGGAGGCCTGGAATTACTTCAAGTCATGATTGCAGAAACTATCAGAAGCCTGAATCCCAAAAAAAGGGGAAAAAATCATAGGCAGGAGTTGTAGACCAAGCTGGATGAGCAAGCAACTCAGAGAGGTGATTAAGAAAAAGCAGAAAGCCTACAAGGAGTGGAAGATGGGAGGGATCAGCAAGGAAAGCTACCTTATTGAGGTCAGAACATGTAGGGATAAATTGAGAAAGGCCAAAAGCCATGTAGAGTTGGACCTTGCAAAGGGAATTAAAACCAATAGTAAAATGTTCTATAGCCAGATAAATAAGAAGAAAACAAAGAAAGAAGAAGTGGGACTGCTAAACATTGAGGATGGAGTGGAGGCTAAGGATAATTTAGGCATGGCCCAATA
>NC_133779.1:7847488-7874238 GCF_003597395.2 Chelonoidis abingdonii | reverse complement strand
GCTGGAGGATTGTCTGCAGCTTGAGGTCTTCAAACCACAATTTGAGGACTTCAGTGACTCAGACATAGGTCAGGGGTTTGTTACAAAAGTGGGTGGGTGAGATTCTGTGGCCTGCATTGTGCAGGAGGTCAGACTAGATGATCATAATGGTCCCTTCTGACCTTAAGTCTATGAGTCTATGAGCCGATATGCACAATAGCTCACCAAAGGAGGCATCTGAAGTCTCTACCATGTGCCAGCAGCTCAACAGTCAACTTAATGGGAGCAAGATGTTTGGGACAAAGTTGAAGAGAGATGTAAAATGTAGCATATGAGGCTCCAGAAATGTGGAAGTGAAGCTTGTCACCTGCGCCATGGCAATCCCTTCAGTTGGGCCAATCAGCACATAGAACAATGCACAGCTGGGGAGACAGGCAGTATTCACTGCCTGGGCCCACTGAGGGCATGAGAATTTACAAAGACCGAGAACCCTCAGCACAAGTCTCCAAAGAGAGACCTCCTCTGGAAGAGAAAAATGCTCTGTACCTACAAAGAAAGAGGAGAGGGGACAAGAGCTCCCTTTCACCCAGGAGGCAGCTGATAGTGCTTGTCTCAGGAACAGGAGATCATAGCCAAGCCTGGAGTAAAACCCTGGAAGGACTGTGGGGTGAGCGTTGCTCTACCAGACAGAAAAGTATCTCATTCAACGAGTCTAGGCTCTAGTCAACGTGGTATAATTTAATTGGCCATAGAACTATTTCTTTCTAACCGTTCTCCTTGCTACCCCTCGAATCTCTACTCTATGAAATCACTTGTCTTTAGTGTGACTATGAAGGGATCTAGAGCTGCGTGTTGATTGGGGCAGAGATGGGAGGTGGAGCTGGTCACCCTGGGACTCCGTTCCTTTGGGAGCAGCAAATCTGTGTCTGCTGTGAATGCCCAGCGTGACTGGGACTGGGTGCTTCAGGGGGACGCTCGGATGGCCGAGGGGTGCAGTGTGCCTATTGCCAACCTGGAGAGAGGTCACCCTTCTCCCAAAGGCTTAGAAGGCACGGCTTCCTATTTCTAGGGGCCCATGGCACTGCAGTGGGGCATCAGGGCCATCATAACTGCAGACGGAGAGCGCCCCCTACAGACACCCTCTACCTGCAATACACGCCTTTAACACCATGCTGGGGCACTAGGGTCAGTGCTGACTCAGCACAGGTCTTCACTACCTGCTACATCGGCGGGTAGTGATCGATCTATCGGGGATCGATTTCTCATGTCTACTGTAGACGCGATAAAATCGATCCCCAATAGCACTCCCCGTCGACTCTGGAACTCCAGCTCGCGAGAGACGGAAGCGGAGTCAATGGGGGAGCGGCAGCGGTCGACTCGCCCCCGTCCTCACAGCCAGTTAAGTCGACCTAAGATACGCCGACTTCAGCTACGCTATTCACGTAGCCGAAGTTCCGTAACTTACTTTGACATCCCCCAACACCATTGTAGACCAGGGCTCAGAAAGCAGAGCTTCCCAGCTCAATCCCTGCACCACCCACAGTGATGTCATGGATGCAAGTTACCTGAGCACACAACACCAGCATCTTCTCCATGGGTACAGCTATTCTCTCCCCAAGGCCGAGCCCTGCAATCGGAGAGGGCAGCTTCTGTCCCTGTGCAGTTCACGTTACCCAGCCAGATACGGCCTGACCCTCGTCCAAATCGAGCTCCTCCTGGGGCTGATAATGCTGCCCCGCAGCCCAGCTGCCTGCATACGACTCTGGCATCCTGTAAGTCCCAGCTGTCATCACACATGGTTCCCCACTGACGGTTGTGAAGCATCTCGACTCTCCCAGCGCAGTGACTCCTGCTATTCACCAGTCGGAGCTGAGCTACTTCTGAGATGTCAGCATCTGCAAATACCCAAGGGAAGAAACACTTAGGGAGGTTCCTGTGCATCTGATCTCTCGTGTCGCTGGGGAACGTAGCGCCTCCTGCCGACAGATCTGATCGGTCTCTGCACACTGCCACTACCTGTTGAAGGCTCCCCACCACTGAGCAGGCTAATCACTTGGGCAATGGTGAAGTTTGTTCACTCCCCTCCCAGCCAGCTCTCACCTAGTTAGGCTGACTGGATGGCAGTCTGACCTATTGCTCCCACTAGGGCTCTTTAAAAGATCACCCATTGCACTGTTGGCAGGAACCTCCTGGGGAGCAGATTTACACCCTCACTCCTGGCTCTGGTATTCATTCCAGTGTGATACTGTGCAGTGTTGCGGGGCAGACGTTGACATAAGCATCTTGGTGATTGGGAGCTGAACACAATCTCCCATGTCATTAGTGGTTGCCTCGAATTTACATGTGTTGGCTCCATAGTTCCCTGAAAACGTCACCCAGAATCCATCCCCCTTAGAACTGCCTGGAGTGCAGGGATGACTGGCAGGAACCTGCTGTGCACCAGGCTAACAATGGTTCCGACCAGCGCAGAGCCAATGCACACTTCCTACAAGCAGATCGGACCCCTCCTGAAGTAAACACCTGCCCCTGCAGTTCCTGCTGACTTGCCACATCTGACTTGGCAACATCGTTTTGTGGCAGCCATTGCTGCACTCATGTCTAGTGCTGCCAGCCCAGTTCCAGTCTCAGATGAATAAGGTTAATTAAGACTCTATTAGGAGAATTTTGGTTTCAGTGATCACCAGAGCTGAAATCACCTGCTGTGAGACAGTGTTTTTGGCCAGCCTGCTTCAGCACTGAGGTTTCCTCACTTAGAGCTGACAGTCACTAAGAGCTGGGAGGAGCTTCAGGAGAGCGACCTGCAGAGGTCACAGTAGAGAGGTCAGGGGCAGCAGAAGGTGAGGGCGAGTAGAGAGGTAAGTGGATGGCAGGTTGCTGCCACCAGATCAGCTAGGAGCTCTCCTCCCTGCCCCCATGGTGGGAGCTGAACTCACACAGGTGCACCTCTAAACTCTGGGTCTTCGCTAACCAAGGACAACCACTGTGAGTGGGGTGCGGTGGAGGGAGAAGGGAGTGGCATCTTAAAGGAAATTTTGGTTGCTGGACTCAAGAACCTGAGGCAAAATACACTGCCTAATATATTCTCAGGAAGATGTTTTGCTTATGGTTTCATGTTTATAAATCTTGTTTCTGGCAATTTCCCAAGTTAATGCCGGGGGCTTCCCTCCTCTTATTAAAAAGTTTCTTTTCTGCACTGAGACTCTGTGCTTCCAAGAGGGGAAGCTTTGCATCGTAGAAGCACCCAGGGGGAGGTGTGTAATTGTACCAGGTTACTGGGTGGATGCTCAAGCCGGATCTGTGTTATATTGCTGGAAAGGAACCTCTAGATATTGAACCCAGCCCTGGTCGCTTCCGACGCCACTGGCAGAAGGGTTACATAGATATCAACTTGTGACATACACAAAAGAAGAAGACTCCCCCCACTGACATGCAGCCACTTCTGGGGCAGGTCAAGGCAGCTGAGAAACAGGACATTGAAATATGTAAGCTGTGTAGTACAGGAAGTGAGGAAGAATTGGGTCTCCTCTGTCCTACTCTTTGGGAAGTTAGGACTTTAAGACAAATTCCCTGAAATGCAAATCCACCGGAACACAGTGATTAGGAATCGGACTCTTGAGAAACTGGCCCTGGATTTTAAGTTTGAGTGAGCGGCTGCAGGTTGCATTGACACCAACTCCAACCAATGGAAACTGCAGTTATCTATGTCTCCATTGTGCCGCAGAGGAGTCTGGCCCAGAGATAACTAGACGCCAACTGACAGAGGGCACAGGGATGCCTAGAGTTATACAGGGATCCCCTGGGGGAGATATATGCACAATAGCTCACCAAAGGTGGTATGTAAGGTCTCTAACAAGAGCCAGCAGCTCGCTGGAAAACCTAATGGAGGCAAGATGTTTGTATGGGACATAGCTGAAGAGAGCTGTAAAACCTAGAATATGAGGCTCCAAAAGTGTTGAAGTGAAGCTTTTCACCTGCGCCTTGGTAATCCCTTTGGCTGAGCCAATCAGCATATAGGACAAAGCACAGCCATGGAGACAGGCTATACTCACTGTCTGTGCCCAGTGGGGGCCTGAGAATTTACAAAGACAAAGGACCCTCAGCACAAGTCTCCAAAGAGAGACCTTCTCTGGGAAGAGACAATGGTCTGTACCTACAAAGAAAGAGGAGAGGGGGCAAGAGCTCCCTTTCACCCAGGAGGCAGCTGACAGCATTTATCTCAGGAACAGGAGATCACTGCCAAGCCTGGAGTAAAACCCTGGAAGGACTGTGGGGTGAGCGTTGCTCTACCAGACAGAAAAGTATTTCTTTCAATGAATCTAGGCTCTAGTCAGCGTGGTATGATTTTATTGGCCATGGAAAGGACAGTTACCTTTCCGTAACTGGCGTTCTTCGAGATATGTTGCTCAGATGTATTCCACAGTAGGTGTACGTGCTCGCCACGTGCACCAGTGCTGGAAGTTTTTCCCTTAGCAGTACCCATAGTGGGGGAGCCCCGCTGCAACCTCTGGAGTGGTGCCTCTATATCGCGCTATAAGGGGAGCTGCGCACTCCCCCCACCCTAAGTTCCTTCTTTCCAGACAACTCCGACAGAGGGGAAGGAGGGCAGCATGTGGAATACACCTGAGCAACACATCTCAAAGAACGCCAGTTACGGAACAGGTAACTGTCTTTTCTTCTTTGAGTCATTGCTCGTGTATTCTACAGTAGGTGACTCCAAGATATACCTGATGGAGGCAGGTAGGAGTTTAAAGGTTACCGGGGCGGAGCACCGCCCTACCAAACCTGGCATCATCCTGCGTTTGGGAGACGATCGCATAGTGCGATGAGAAGGTTTGGACAGAGGACCATGTAGCAGCCCTGCAGATGTCCTGAATAGGGACATGAGCCAGATAGGCAGCGGATGAGTGAGCCTTAGCTATAGAAGGCGGGGCAATCCCTGCCATGTCATAACAAGTGCGTATGCATGAGGTATCCAATGGGAGATCCACTGGGTGGATACTGGTCGCCCCCTCATGCGCTCGGCATAAGCAATGAAAAGCTGAGGGGATTTACGGAACAGCCTGATTCAGTCTAAGTAAAAGGCCAATGCTCTACGCACATCTAGCATGTGCAGGTGTCGTTCCTCATTAGAGGCATGGGACTTAGGACAGAGGACTGGGAGGAAGATGTCCTGATCCATGTGAAAAGCCGAGACCACCTTTCGCAGAAAAGCTGGGTGCGGGTGGAACTGGATCTTATCCCTATGGAAGACCATATATGGGGGTTCGGAGGTCAGGGACCTAAGCTCCAAGACCCACTGGGCTGAGGTGATAGCTACCAGAAATGCCACTTTATACAATAAGTGGGACCAAGAACACATGACCAAGGGCTCAAATGGGGGCCCTGTGAGGCGGAAAAGCACTGGGTTCAGGTCCCAGAGCGGGACCGGGGGTCTAGTGTAAGGGAATGCCCGATCCCGCCCTTTGAGGTACCGAGAGGTCATGTGGTGTGAAAACAGTGGCCCTGCACCGGGAGGTGGAAAGCCGAAATGGTCACCAGGTGCACCCTGACCGAGGAGGGTACCAGCCCTTGGGTCCTAAGGGACAGGAAGTAATAGAGGATGAGCTGGATAGACGCGGAGGAAGAGGAAGAACCCATCTCCCTTGGCCACATGGAGAACCGATACCATTTGGTGAGGTAGGTTTGACATGTGGACGGTTTCCTGCTCCCGAGCAGGATTTGTCTAACCTCCTCCGAACACCTCCCCTCCTCCTCATTCAGCCACAGAGCAGCCAAGCTGTCAAGTGGAGCACAGCCAGGTTGGGGTGGAGGAGACGTTCTCCCTCCTGGGAGAGGAAGTCCAGTCAGAGCAGCAGCCTGCACTGGGGGTGGGCACTAAAAGCTGCAGTAGGGTCCCGTACCAATGTTGACAGGTTCAATCCAGGGCTATGAGGATAATCCGACTCCCGTCTGCCTTTACCTTCTGTAGGACCCTGCCTAACAGGGGGAAGGGCAGGAAGGCGCAGAAAAGGCAGCCCGACCATGAGATTAGGAACACATCCGATATCGCCCTTTCGCCCTCTCCCGCCCTGGAGCAGAATCGTGGGCATAGGCAATTCTGGACGGTGGAAAATAGATCTACCCAGGGAGTGCCCCACTGTAGGAAGAGCTGCCTGGCCACCTCCCTGTTTAGAAACCATTCATGTTGCTGGGAGAAGAACCTGCTTAGGCGATTTGTGAACATATTGCTCCTGCCGGGTAGGTGAAAAGCCCTCAGATGGACGTTGTGGGCTATACAGAACTCCCACAGGAGCTGGGCTTCCTGGCACAAGGCCATGGAACACGTATCCCCTTGTCTATTGATATAATACACCGCGGTCATATTGTCCATGAGAACCCTGACCAGCTTCCCCCTTAGGTGCTGGCTGAAGGCTACACACGCCAGGCGTTCTGCCCTGAGCTCCGACATTTATGTGCAGATGCAATTCCGAGGGCGACCATCTGCCCTGGGTTTTGAAGCTCCCCATATGGGTTCCCCATGCCAGGTCCAAGGCGTCCAACACCAGATCATAGAATATATAGAATATCAGGGTTGGAAGGTGTATCTAGTCTAACCCCCTGCTCAAAGCAGAACCAACACCAACTAAATCATCCCAGCCAGGGCTTTGTCAAGCCTGACCTTAAAAACCTCTAAGGAAGGAGATTCCACCATCTCCCTAGCTAACCTATTCCAGTGCTTCACCACTCTCCTAGGGAAAAAGTTTTTCTTAATATCCAACCTAAACTTCCCCCACTGCAACTTGAGACCATTACTCCCTGTTCTCTCATCTGCTACCACTGAGAACAGTCTAGATCCATCCTCTTTGGAACCCCCTTTCAGATAGTTGAAAGCAGCTGTCAAATCCCCACTCATTCTTGTCTTCTGCACACTAAACAATCCCAGTTCCCTCACCCTCTCCTCATAAGTCATGTGCTCCAGCCCCCTATTCATTTTTGTTGCCCTCCGCTGGACTCTTTCCAATTTTTCCACATCCTTCTTGTAGTGTGAGGCCCAAAATTGGACACAGTACTCCAGATGAGGCCTCACCAATGTCAAATAGAGGAGAATGATCACATCCCTTGATCTGCTGGCAATGCCCCTACTATACAGCCCAAAATGACATTAGCCTTCTTGGCAACAAGGGCACACTGTTGACTCATATCCAGCTTCTCGTCCACTGTAACCCCTAGGTTCTTTTCTGCAGGGCTGCTTCCTAGCCATTCAGTCCCTAGTCTGTAACAGTGAATGGGATTCTTCCGTCCTAAGTGCAGGACTCTGCACTTGTCCTTGTGCAACCTCATCAGGTTTCTTTTGGCCCAGTCCTCTAATCTGTCTAGGTCCCTCTGTATCCTATTCCTACCCTCCAGCGTATCTACCCCTCCTCCCAGTTCAATGTCATCTGCAAACTTGCTGAGAGTTCAGTCCATGCCTTCCTCCAGATCATTAATGAAAATATTGAAAAAAACGGCCCCAGGACCGACCCTTGGGGCACTCCGCTTGAAACCGGCTGCCAATTAGACATGGAGCCGTTGATCACTACCCGCTGAGCCCGGCGATCTAGCCAGCTTTCTATCCACCTTATAGTCCATTCATTCAGCCCTTACTTCTTTAACTTGCTGGCTAGAATACTGTGGGAGACCGTACCAAAAGCTTTGCTAAAGTCAAGGAATAACACAGCCACTGCTTTCCCCTCATCCACAGACCCAGTTATCTCCTTATAGAAGGCAATTAGGTTAGTCAGGCATGAACTTGCCTTGGTGAATCCAGTCTGACTGTTCCTGATCACTTTCCGCTCCTCTAAGGTCTTCCAGAATTTGATTCTTGAGGACCTGCTCCATGATGTTTCCAGGGGACTGAAGGTGAGGCTCGCTGGCCTGTTAGTTCCCAGATCTCTTTCTTCCTTTTTAAAGATAGGCACTACATTAGCCTTTTTCCCAATCATCCGGGGACCTCAGCTGTCCTTAGGATTTATGGGCCCTACGGGATTATCAAAGAGAGAACCCTGGAGAAGGAGAATTGCTGAAGCAAAGCCACCAGGGTCTCTGAGGTTTCCCTGGGCTTCTCGCCGTCGGCCTGCTGGCCTGATGTCGTCATCTCTCTCTGTAGTCACCATCTCCCCATCACCTTGACCAATAGTCTGAGGTCCTGCAAAAGCTCCTTTGTGATGTCACTGCACATCCCTCTCTTGCCTGTGCTAATGTCTGCCCCTGGCCGGAACTTTGGAGGTTTGAGCTACTCCCCTGTGGATCACGACCTCCCCCGTTCGCCATGAGTTTTCAGAGATAATGGCCAACGCTCTGCAATCATAATCCGCCAACGTCTTTAGCCACCCTCGGATGGCAGCGCATCCGCCCATGGACTTGTGCTATCCAGTTTTTCTAATAGTCTCGAACCACTTCGTGTCCTCCACAGAGGGCTGGTCAATTCTCCCATACTAAATTGTGCTGCCGCAGAGCAGGGCAGTCTGGGAGCTGACCTTGTTGACAGACAGACAAAAACAGCATGAGTACATTAGCTTTGTCCACATCCATCTTGTCCACTAGGTTGCCTCCCTCACTTCAGTAAGGGGTCCACACTTTCCTTGACTTTTCTTGTTGCTAATATACCTGAAGAAACCCTTCTTGTTACTCTTAACATCTCTTGCTAGCTGCAACTCCAAGTGTGATTTGGCCTTCCTGATTTCACTCCTGCATGCCTGAGCAATATTTTTATACTCCTCCCTTGTCATTTGTCCAATCTTCCACTTCTTGTAAGCTTCTTTTTTGCATTTAAGATCAGCAAGGATTTCACTGATCTCGTAAGGGAGGCGGTTCCCAGAAGGGGATACCCTGAAGCATGTTGCTCGGGAGGGACCACCATTGCAGGTCGACTACTACATTGGGTGGCAACGTGACGACCTTGTCTAGGCCATCCCTGGCCTGGGAATACTGAGAGGCCAACCAGAGTTGGAGGGGCCTCATCCTGAGCCTGGCATGTCGCACCACGGTGGTGCATGCTGCCATAGGGCCTGGGATTTGAAGGCACACCCATGCTGTGGTCACCGGAAAGGCCATGACCGAGGTGATGAGACCTTTGAGCGTCTCAAACCTGTCCTGGGGGAGGGAGGCCATGGCTACCAGGGAGTCTAACAGCGCTCCTAAGAAGTGTATGCGCTGAACCGAGACTAACGTGGACTTTTCCTTGTTCACCACTAGGCCTAGACTCGTGCAGGTATCTAGCAGGAATTCCATCTGCGCCTGCACCTTAGACCGAGACTTGCCCTTGAGCAACCAGTCATCCAGGTAGGGGAAGATCTGCCGCCTGTTCCTGCTGAGGTAGGCTGCAACCACCATCATGCATTTGGTAAAAACCCTGCAGGCTGTGGAAAGGCCAAAGGGAAGGACCGTAAACTGGTAATGGTCTTTCTCTACCAGGAAGCGGAGGAAGTGCCTGTGACCCTCGAAAATGTGGATATGGAAGTATGCATCCTGGAGGTCCAGGGATGTGAACCAATCCCCCGGCTGCAGGGACGGAATAATAGAGGCCAGAGACACCATACGGAATTTGCAGCAAATCAGAAACTGGTTGAGATTCCATAGGTCAAGGATGGACTTGAGACCGCCTTTCACCTTCGAGATCAGGAAATACCAGGAGTAAAACCCTTTGCCCTGGAATTCCCGAGATACCCTCTCCACCATGCCTAGGTCAAGGAGGCATGTCACCTCCTGATTTAGGAGGAGGGCGTGTTCCGAGTCCCCATGGACTTTATTAACTGGAAGGTTTCCCCGCCAACAGGCCAAGTGGTCCCCCGCAACAAGTCAAAAATGCCTCTTCCCTTGCCTCTTGCCCTTTGAGGGGCTGGGGTGTGGGGCCAAACGGGACTGGCGCTGTGACCTGCGCCTCTGGTCCCTAGGCCTTTTTGGCGGGGGCTTATATCTGCTTCTTACGGGGGGATCCAAGAGCTGTGGCCTAGATTCATCCTTGGCTGGCAGAACATACAGACCAAGAGTCTGCAGGGTGGTGTGGGAGTCTTTCATCCCATGCAGACGCGTATCCATTTGGTCCGCAGATAATGCTTTGCCGTCGAACGGCAGGTCTTGCATCAAGGACTGGGATTCCACGGACAGCCCCGACAGCGAAAGCCACGACGCCCGTTGCATGGAGATAGCCAAGGCCATCGAATGTGCTGCTGTGTCAGCTGCATCTGAGGCCACCTGGAGCGCTGCTTTCGCCGCTGTCGCACTCTCATCGACTAGAGTCCAGAATTCCTTCCTGTCCTTCTCTTGGAGGGATAGCTCGAATTTAGGCAGAGACCCCCAAAAGTTAAAGTCACAGCTGCTCAGAAATGCCTGATGGTTCACCACTCTGAGCTGGAAACTCGCAGAGGAATAAACCTTTTTTCCAAAAGTATCCAGCCTCCTCGCATCCTTGTCTTTGGGGGTGGGCGTGGGCTGGCCGTGTCTTTCACGGTGGTTAACCGATTCCACCACCAGTGAGTTCGGGGCAGGGTAAGTGTAGAGATACTGATGCCCCCTTGTTGGCATAAAGTACTTCCTCTCTGCCTTCTTAGAAATGGGCGGCAGAGGGGCCGGGGTTTGCCACAGAGCAAGCGAAATATTGACTACCCCTTGGGGAAGCGGTAGAGCCACACGGCCTGGTGCCGAGGAGGACAGGACATTAAACAAATTGTCCACCGGTTCCTCCATCTCCTCCGCCTGGAGCTGGAGGTTGGTGGCTACACACCGGAGAAGCTCCTGATGAGCTTTGAAGTCCTCCTGAGAAGGAGGAGGCAGCGCTGCTGTGGACTCATCTGGTGCCATCAAAACGCCTGGTACTGCACCTAGGCCATCGGGTGGTGCCAGTAGGTCACATGCCATGTCCGGTCCGGGTGCAGTGCCGGTGGTTCGGCGCCTGATGACTGGTCCCGGTGCCAAGGCAGAGACGCTGAGGGCGCTTGGGATGCCCCAGCCATGGAGCCGGGCCCCGGCGGCACCATTGTCCTTGCCATGGTGCCCCTTGCCACTGTGCTGGCTGAGGCCCAACCAGGGTTATACGTTCCTGAGGGATGGTGCAGCCTGGGGAAGGATGGCCAGGAGCTGAGACTGATGTGACCGAGGATCACATGGTGCCGTAGGAGCAACTCGATCGGTGCCGTCCATTTTGGGTCCGACCCCGGGATTTAGACCTCGACGACAATGAGACATAGACATCGGAAGTGCTCTCTCTGGACTCCTGTTGGCGACCGCGGCTATGACGCGTTGGTGCCGGTGACTTTCGGGATGCACTCTGAGCATGGAGCGTGCCGTGGTAAGATCTGCGGTGCCTATGGCATCACAACCTGCTATCACTGCGGCTGGACGAGAAGCGTCGATGCTTTCTGTCCTGGCACCTATGGCCCCTGTGACTGAGGAAGACTCCAGCAACTCACTCCCAGGCGACCCCGACAACAGAGTAGAAACGTGACGTGGGCTACGGGAAGGCCCCGCGGATCGCGCAGAGATCTCAACCTGTGACCTGGCCAGTGAGGGCTCGCAGGCACCCGGCAGCAGCTTTCCTCGGGACTGGGGCCCCAACTCGGGTGGCCCGCTTGGTACCAGCATGACGAGGATGTCGCGCGCTGCCTGAGCTGCCTCCGGCGTCGATGGAATCCACATTGTCGGGGATGCACGTGCTGACGGGGCCGGACTACTCTGCTCCACATGAGTCGGAGGTCTGGGTCCCGAGGGGGATCGCAGGCTGCCCAACTCGGGTCTGGCCTCACCCCCGTCCTTTTCCTGGTGCCACTGGGTCTTGCCTTGCTTCTTGGAGGGGGAGCGGTGCCGACTGGTGGATGAGGCCTCACTCTGAACCAAGGATGTGGTGCCCAGAGCCGGGTCGGGTCGGCGCACCAGTACCGGGGCCAGAGCCGACTCCATCAGCAGAGCCCGGCGTCGAATCTCTTGTTCACACTTAGTCCGGGGTTTGAAGGACTTACAAATTTTATAGCACTCACTTATATGAGTCTCGCTCAGACAGCGAAGACACTTGGAGAGTGGATCGCTTCTGGGCATGGAATTGTGACAGGAGTTGCATGACTTGAAGCCTGGGGCTCGGGGCATACCCCGAGCCAGGCTACTAACTGGAGAAACTAGTAATAGTCGAAGATCGTACTACTAAGGAAGACACTACAGCAAAGCTGGAGTACAAGTTCCGACTACCTTCGCTGGCGGCGAGAAGGAATTGAGGGTGGGGGAAGTACGTAGCTCCCCTTACAGAGAGATATAGAGGTGCCATTCCAGAGGTTGCAGCGGGGCTCCCCCACTACGGGTACTGCTAAGGGAAAAACTTCCAGTACCGAAGCACGTGGCGAGCACGCACACCTACTGTGGAATACACATGAGCAATCACTCGAAGAAGAACCATTTCTTTCCAGGCCCTCTCCTTCCTACTCCTCGAATCTCTACACTCTGTGAAATCACTTGTCCTTGGTGTGACTATGAAGGGATCTAGAGCTGTGCGTTGACTGGGCAGAGATGGGAGGTGGAGCTGGTCACCTTTGGTCAGCCCCCTCCCCAAGGCCTAGAGGTCACGGCTTGTGTGGCCTGTGGCCGAGGGAGTCAGGGAGATGCCCCCCAGCGGGCACAGACAAGGCTTCCTCATGCTAGGGGCCCATGCCTCCGCACTGGAGTATTAGGGCCAGCACAACTACAAATGGAGAGCGCCCTCTACTGACACCCCCTATCTGCAATACAGGCCCTTGGCACCATGCTGGGGCACTGGGGTCAGCGCTGACTCAGACAGGAGAGCTAGGTCTGTGCTGAAAGCTTCCCAGCCTGATCCCTGAACCACCCACAGTGATGTCATGGATGCAAGTTACCTGAGCACACAACACCGGCATCTTCTCCGTGGGTACAGTTATTCTCTCCCCAAGGCAGAGCCCTGCAATCGGAGAGGGCAACTTCTGTCCCTGTGCAGTTGACGTCATCCAGCCAGATACGGTCTGACCCTTGCCCAAATCGAGCCCCTCCTGGGGCTGATAACGCCGTCCCACAGCCCAGCTGCCTGCATACAACTTCAGCATCCTGTAAGTCCCAACTGTCATCACACACGGTTCCCCACCGATGGCTGTGAAGCACCTCGACCCTCCCAGCACAGTGACTCGGGCTGTTCACCAGTCGGAGATGAGCCACTTCTGAGATTTCAGCGTCTGCAAAAAGCCAAGGGAAGAAACACTCAGGGACTTTCCTGTGCAACTGACCTCTCTTGTCGCTGTGGAACACAGCCCCTCCCACTGACAGATCCGACTGGTCTCTGCACACAGCAACTGCCTGTCAAGGGTTCCCCACCACTGGCCAGGCTAATCACATGGCCAATGTTGAAGTTTCTCCACTCCCCTCCCAGAGAGCTGTCACCTAGTTGGGCTGTCACCTAATTAGGCAATCTGACCTACTGCTCCCACTAGACGTGAAGGTGTGGATAAAGGACCACGTTGCTGCCTTGCATATTTCCTGGGTAGGGACCTGTGTCAGGAATGCTGCGGATGACGCCTGCGCTCTTGTGCAGTGCACCGTAAGTGGAGGGGCTGGAATTTTAGCCAGGTCGTAGCAAGTCCTGATATAGGACGTGATCCATGATGAAATGCGCTGAGATGAGATCAGAAGCCCCTTCAGCCTTTCTGCGATTGCAATAAAGAGCGGTGGTGACTTACAAAATGGCTTTGTGCGCTCAATGTAGAATGCTAGGGCACACCTGATGTCCAGAGAATGGAACATGTGCTCTATGTTACTGGCATGTGGCTTAGGAAAGAACACAGGTAAAAATATGTCCTGGTTCACATGAAACTGGGAGACTACCTTTGGCAGAAACACAGGGTGAGGGCATAGATGCACCTTGTCTTTATAAAAGACCATATGAGGGGCTCGGAAGTCAGAGCTCTGAGCTCAGTTACCATTCTGGACAAGGTTATGGTCACCAGAAAGGCCACCTTCCAGGAAAGGTAGGACAGAGGGCAGGTCGCCATGGGCTTGAAAGGGGGCCCTATGTGCGTGGCCAGAACCAGGTTGAGGGCCCACTGAGGAATGGGCTGTGGTATCTGGGGATAAAGTCTGTTCAAGCCCTTGAGAAACCAGCCCACCATGGGATTACCAAAGACTGACCTACCCGCTGCGATATTGGCTAGTGTCATTCGGTTGCACAATCCAAGGAGCAGATTACATGTCAGAGGCTGTGCGTGAACAGCCCAGGAGTAGGGGTTCTCACAGCAAAGCAGGGTAAAGCTGGCTCCCAGAGTCAAGGATTGGAGTGACCTAGCACATAACTGGTCCAGATAACACCACAGGGGAATGTCACAGAACCAAGGATTTAAGAATCTGAAGCGCTTTCCAAAATCTGAGAGGCAGACTGTGTGGAGCATGCTTTCAGAAGTCTTAAAAGAGCAACACTCCAATGTGGAAACTACAGAACCTGAATCACTGAAAAAGAAAATCAACCTACTGGTGGTGGCATCTGACTAAGATGATGAAAATGAACATTTGTCGGTCTACTCTGCTTTGGATCGTTACTGAGCAGAACCCATCATCAGCATGGACGCATGTTCTCTGGAATGGTAGTCAAAGCATGAAGGGACATATGAATTTTTACCGCATCTGGCACATAAATATTTTGCTACACCAGCTACAACAGTGCCATGTGAATGCGTGTTCTCACTTTTGGGTAACATTGTAAACAAAAAGCAAGCAGCATTATTCCCTGCAAAGGTAAACAAACTTGTCTGTCTCAGCAATTGGCTGAATGAGATGTAGGACTGAGTGGACTTATAGGATCTAAAATTTTACATTGTTTCATTTTTGATTGAGGCTATTATTTGTAAATTGTTCCACATTTTTAAGTTCAACTTTCCTGATACAGAGATTGCACTACCGTACTTGTATGTGGTGAACTGAAAATAATATTTGTTTTCTTTTTTACAGTGCAAATATTTGTAATCAAAAATAAATATGAAGTGAGCAATCTACGCTTTGTATTCTTTGTTGTAATTGATATCAATGTATTTGAAAATGTAGAAAACATCCCAAAAATAAAATAAATGGCATTCTATTATTGTGTAAAGGCATGATAAATTATGCAATTAATCATGCTTCATTTTTTATCTCACAATTAATCACAATTATCTTTTTAATAACTTGACAGCCCTACTGCCCACCACTATCATGCAGCAACCTGTGGGGTGGAACAGGGTAGATGAGAGACAGGTCACAGAAACTCATGAGTCGTGTAGAAGAGGAAGTGAGGAAGAACCCTGTCTCCAGTCACAGCAGTGGGGCATATTACAAGTTCATGGGTAATTAGCTGAAATGTAAATCACCTGAAGTAACATGGATAGGAACCCCACACTTCATACAGGGATCCCTGAGTGGCTGCAGGATCCATTCAACCCCAAATCTCACAAATGGGATGTGTGGTTACCCAGCACCCCATTGTGCTGTAGCGGGGAAGGTCTCTCACTGAGCCCCCCATACTGCTCCCTGCAGCACAGGAATGTAGAACTGTGTGGGGAAAATGGGGTCAGCACTGATACCATGGCAAACTGTGAACTCGAAATGGCTCCCAGCAGTACAGGCCGTTAGCACCATGCTGGGGCACTGGGGTCAGCGCTGACTCAGACAGGAGAGCTAGGTCTGTGCTGAAAGCTTCCCAGCCCAATCCCTGCACCATCCATAGTGATGTCATGGATGCAAGTTACCTGAGCACACGACACTGGCATCTTCTCCGTGGGTACAGTTATTCTCTCCCCAAGGCCGAGCCCTGCAATCGGAGAGGGCAACTTCTGTCCCTGTGCAGTTGATGTCATCCAGCCAGATACGGTCTGATCCTCGTCCAAATCGAGTCCCTCCTGGGGCTGATAATGCCATCCCACAGCCCAGCTGCCTACACACAACTCCGGCATCCTGTAAGTCCCAGCTGTCATCACACACCGTTCCCCACCGCTGGTTGTGAAGCACCTCAACTCTCCCAGCACAGCGACTCGGACTGTTCACAAGTCGGAGCTGAGCCACTTCTGAGATGCCAGCATCTGCAAACATCCAAGGGAAGAAACACTCAGAGAGGTTCCTGTGTATCTGATCTCTCGTGTGGCTGGGGAACATAGGATCTCCTGCCGACCGATCTGACAGGTCTCTACACACAGCAACTGCCTGTCAAGGGCTCCTCACCACTGATCAGGCTAATCACTTGGGCAATGTTTGTCCACTCCCCTCCCAGCCAGCTCTCACCTAGTTAGGTTGTCATCTAATTAGACAGATTGGACGGCAGTCTGACCTACTGCTCCCACTAGAGCACTTAAAAAGATCACCCACCCACCCCCGCACTGCTGGCAGGAACCTCCTGGGGAGCAGATTAACAACCTCACTCCTGGCGCTGGTATTCGCTCCAGTGCGATACTGTGCAGTGCTGTGGGGCAGACACTGGCATTAGCATCTTGGTGACCGGGAGCTGAACACAGTCACCCGTGTGGTTGTCTTAGCCTGACATCAGCATTGAATTTACATGAGTTGGTGCTATAGCTCCCTGAGAACGTCACCCAGAGTCCATCTCCCTTAGAACTGCCTGGAGCGCAGTGACGCCTTGCAGGAACCTGCTGTGCACCAGGCTGACAATGGTTCTGACCAGTGTAGAGGCAATGCACACTTCCTACAAGCAGATCAGCCCCCTCCTGAAGCAAACACCTGCCCCTGCGGTTCCTTCTGACTTGCCACAACTGACTTGTCTACATCACTTTGTGGCAGCCATTGCTGCACTTGTGTCTAGTTCTGCCAGCACAGTACCAGCCTCAGACGAATGATGGCAGAGCTGGACTGGATTTTCAGAAGCCTTAACTTGTATCTGCCCATTTACAACCAGGGGCGCAGATCCTGGACTAGGTTTAAAGAGCCTCTGACTGGATTGGCCACAGGGACTGCTGCAATGCAGAGATTTTGCTTAGCCCAATCTTCTCACTGTGCCTGTGAGGCAGCAATACAGACAATCACATGTGGTAGAGGAGAGCCCGTTTAGAAGACTGTATCTAAAGGATGCACAGTCAGATGGCTGAACAAGCTAGAGGTAAGCATGGTACGAACGAGCTCTCCCCTGATAGCTAGAGATGAGCTGGGGATGGGGAAAGGCTTCAGGAGCAGATGGTATTTACATGAACACACCCACTCTGCCTAGGTACCCAACAGACAGAGCTGTGTTGGCTGGTTCTGGGTTACAAATCACTGTAGTACTTGAATGCAGGGGTAGTGAAATGTTGTTATCCTGATTGTCTGAGTAAAGGGCAGCAGAACTGTGCTTAGCCTGCCCTGACTGAGGGGGTCACCCACAACTGAACTGAACCCACTAACCGAGGGGCTCAGACGTAAACAGAATCAGAATGAGCTCTACTCTGATATCTGGTGGTGAGCTGTGGAAAAAGACTTCAAGGGCGGATCTTGTTTGCATGGGCACACTCACCCTGCCTAGCATGATGGATTGCTTGCCCAAATGATCACTTTGGTTACTGTGGGATCCCTAGTCTTTCTGTTATTGGGGCAGGAGTAATGAAGTGTTGTTATCCAGATTATGTGAATAAAGGACAGTAAAAGAGAAAGTTACTCACCTTGCAGTAACTGAAGTTCTTCGAGATGTGTGTCCCTGTGGGTGCTCCACTCTAGGTGACGGTGCGACCCGGCGCCGTTGATCAGAGATTTTCAGTAGCAGTGCCTGATCGGGATGCATGCACTCAGTTGATATCTCCCGTTCCGTTGGAATCTTCCTGAGTGTGTGCGCCCCGTACCCTCCTCAGTTCCTTCTCTACCGTGGAGGAATCATACTAGTACTCCAAAGTAGAGGGGAGAAGGGCAGGGAGTGGAGCACCCACAGGGACACGCATCTTGAAGAACTTCAGTTACTGCAAGGTGAGTAACTTTCTCTTCTTCTTCGAGTGCTGTCCCTGTGGGTGCTCCACTGTAGGTGAATGTGAAGCAGTACCCACGATGGTTGGTGGGATTTTGGAGTTGTATGAGGAACAAAGGTAGACAGTACCATATGGCCGACTTTGGTGTCTGCCGTCGTATCCCATGTGATAGCGTAATGTTTGGCAAATGTGTGGTCAAATGTCCACATGACCGCCTTGAATATGTCTGTGGGGGAAGGCAAAGGATGTTGACATTGCTGTAGTAAAATGAGTCCTAACACCCTCTGGTGGTTGAACATTCTGGGTCTGATAGCAGGATCTGATGCAGGCAGAGATCCACTTGGGGAGTCTTCGCTTAGAGACAGCATCACCCTTTGATCTCTTGCTAGGAGAAACAAAAGTCTAGGGGATTCACGAAATGGTTTAGTTCTGTCAAGGTAGAATGCACGAGCCCGTCGGACATCGAGGCTATGTGATGCAGCTTCCTGTGGAGTCATGTGAGGGTTGGGATGGAATACAGGTAAGTGTATTGACTGGTTAAGGTGGAAGGTAGACACCACTTTGGGGAGGAATTTGGGGCGGGTCTGTATGGTAAGCTTGTGTTTAGAGAAAATGGTGTAGGGAGGGTAGGTCATCAGGGCGCTTATTTCACCAACCCTTCTTGTTGACGTTACGGCAACCAAGAAAGCCACTTTCCTGGACATGTGGAGCAGGGATGAGGTGGCCAGGGGCTCAAAAAGGGGTTTCATAAGAGCGCTGAGAACTAGGTTGAGACTCCAGAAGGCTACTAGTGAATGAAGCTCAGGGTAGAGATTTTGCAGGCCCGAGAGGAAGCATTTCATAGTGGGGCGTGCGAAAGTGAATAGCTGTCCAGAATGTCATGGAAGGTGGTAAGAGCCGTGAGGCATACTCTGATAAAACTGACTAAAAACCCGTCCTGTTTTAGTTCGAAAAGATACTGTAAGATGTCAAGGAGGGTTGCAGTCTGGGGTATTAGGCATCTGTGGAAGCACCAGATGGAGAAGAATTTCCACTTTTGTAGGTAAGTCTTAGGAGTGGAATCCCTTCTACTGTGCAGAAGGACATGTCAGACCTGCTCTGAACAGGCTAATTTGTGGGATTGAAACCATGAAAGAACAACACCATCAGATGAAGTTTCCAGCGCTGTGGATGAAGAAGCCGACGGCAGTTCTGGGAGAGGAGATGTGGTCTGTCGGGGAGAGGATGGGGAGGATGGATGGAGACGTATAGCAGGTAAGGATACCATGTCTGCTTGGGCCAAGCTGAGGCAATAAGTATGACCCGGGCTTTGTCCTCTGTGATGTTATGTAGAACCCTGTGTATGAGTGGAATCAGTGGAAAAGCGTACATGTGGGAGTTGTTCCAAGGAATGAGGTGCGTTTCAGTGTGCCGCTCTGGAACAAAATAGATGGCATTTGCAGTTTTGGGAGGAGAGCTATCAGGGTATCAAGGGATGTAATTCCCATTTGTGTTTCTCAGAGAAGTGTCTGCTGAGTGTGTTGGCGGTAGTGTTGTGACATGCGGGCAGGTAGGAATCGGTGACTTTTATGTGAAGATGTATGCATCAATTCCATAGTTTAATGGCTGTTGTGCATAGGGAGTGAGATTGTGCTCCTGCCTGCCTGACAGCTTGGAGTTCAAGGAGATTGATGTGCAGATGCGTCTCTGATAGGGACCAGCGACCCCGTGCCTTGTGGTCGCCTAAGTGCGCTCCACGATCTATCTGGGAAGCAACCGTCGTCAGCATGAGTACTGGGGAGTGTCGAAGGAAGGGAACGTCCGTGCATAGGTTCTCTGGTTTTGTCCACCAATGTAAGGAGGCCAATACGTTCGGTGGCGGAGTCAGTGTTATGCAGAAACTATGTCTGCTGGGTTGGATGAATGCATATATGGAAATAGGCATCTTGTAGGGTGAAGGCTGTGGACAAGTCCCCTTGTGCAATGCGGGTATTATTGTGCCCAGTGTGACCATCTTGAATTTTTGTACATATACAAACTTGTTCAGTTGGTGTAGGTCCAATGTAGGTCTCCACTCCCCACCTTTCTTTTGGGAGTAGAATCCTTTTCCCCGATGTTGCATCAGCACATGTTCAACTGCATCTAGGTGGAGAAGATGAGCCACCTCCACGCAGAGAAGGTGCTAATGAGAGGGGTCCATAAGAGGGACAGGGAAGGGGAAAGAGTGGGCGAGGAAAATAGGAAAAGGATGGAGTAACCTGACTGAGCTATTTCCAGGACCCAGTGGTCCTGTGTGATCTGTTGCCAGACATGGTGGAAAGTCTGGAGGCGGTAGCCAAATGGGAAAATAGGCAGCGAAGTCAAGGGGTGGTTGCATATTCCCCCAACCAGCACTTCAAAATTGTTTGTTACCCAATGGTGGGAAGAAATTGGTTGCACCTGGTTTTGCCTGCGTCTAGGAGGTCTGCTGTGATTTTTCCCAGTGTCATATGGTCTGGACTGGGGTCGGTGATATTGTTGTGTGTTGGGCCTTTGGTAAGGTTGACACCCTTGTTTCCTGGGGAGGGACAGGTATGTGCCCAATGTGCGCAAAGTGGCTCTAGAGTCTTTCATAGTGTGAAAGATTTCATCTGTTTTTTGTTTGTTTATTTTTTTGAAAAGAGGTTATTTTTGTCAAAGGGGAAACTCTCCACTTTGGACTGCAAATCTTTGGGGATACCGGATGCCAAGAGCCAAGAAGACCAGCACATCACCACTGCAGTGGTGCGGGCGGCTGGATCAGTCATGTCCATGGATGCTTGTAGTGCCATCCTAGACACCAACTGATCTTTGGTGAGGACTAACTGGAAGTCCGCTCTCCTGTCCTCCGGTATATGGGAGGCAAATCAAAGAACTTGTTGTAGTTGCCATGGTCATAGCTTGCAAGGAGAGTAGAATAAATTTGCAATTCTAGATTGCAGAGTAGAAGAGTATAAACCTTGCGGTCCGGGAGGTCAAGATGTTTGAGGTCCTTGTCCTGCAGAGTGGGCCGGTAATGTGGCTACTTTGTCTGTGCATCGCTGCATCAACCACAATAGAATTGGGTTGTGGGTGGGAAAATAAGAAATCGATGTCCCTCGCAGGCACGTAGTATTTATGTTGATCTTTCTTCCGTGTTGGTGGAATGGAGGAGAGCACCAGCTGGTTCTAAGAGAGCTTTCTCTATGGGTAATGCTATCTTTGAAGGTGCAGAGGGTTGGAGGATTTTGAGAAGCCTATGTTGTGTCTCCAGACTTCCTCCAAAGGGATGTCCTGGCTGAGTGCCATTCTCTTAAAAAGTTCCTGGAATTGCATAAAGTCGTCCATGTTTTGTGGAGGTGGAGGCATAAGGGTGACTTCTGCGGCTGATGGCGAGGCAGGAGCCAGTAAAACAGAGAAGGGGTCATAGCCCACATCTTCAGGAGGGGGTTCAGGAGCTCTAGATGTTGATAGACCTGGGATATAGGCATAGGAGTTGCTTGCGGTTCGGTAGAATGGGCGCAGGGAGAAGTGGTGGCAGGAGCCGACCACGGGTACCACAGAGGCCAGCACACCGGGTAGGAAAAAAATGGGTCCCAGCCACTGGGGGACAAAGTAGGGAAACTGAGGCTGATTCTTATGATGCCCCATGTCTTGGGGTATGTATGGCTCCGGTGTGGGGGGGAGGACTCAGGCAGGGAGAACTCTGCCTGCTGCTGTGTGCCATTCTCATTATCAGTGAAAGTATCCAGGTCACGTGGGAAGAGCTGCTGTTCAAACAGTGAATGCTCCCTATCCCGGAGCGGAGAGTCAGGCTTAGGGGCCACAGAGATATCCTGCTGATGCAGGAATTGTTGCTGCTCCTTAGGTTGGTGTGCTGCAGAGCGTCAAGTCTGAGTGGCAGCCCGGAGTGATTTTAGTTTCACTTTTGCAGGAGCCAAGAGCTGTTTATGAGAGCCCCGCAGGGGGTCTGAATCTGCTGGGGGTAGCAGGCAGGCTCAGTGCCGGAGGTGGAGCTCGTTGTCGGCACCGGGTCCATTGTCGGTGCTGGGGAAACCGGTGCCGAGGAGAGCTTCTCACTGCAGGAAGTAGGGTCCCTGCTTTAGAGCCCCATGAGAGTTGCCTGTAAAGTGCAGGGGCAGTCAGAGTTGCCTGCTCTCTGTGCTGATAGCACCAAGGGTAAAGACCCTGTAGGAGATCCTTTACCCTCTTGAGTGTCTCTGAGAGGAGACATTAGGGCTTCCTGCCTCTTCACGTGAGAGGGTGAAGCCGGGCTCCTGGTCGGTTCTGACCTGGCAAGGGAGCAGGTTTACTGCCCTGCAGAATAGGCAGCACCAGAGCTTCTTGCCTCTGCTCCAGAGAGGGTGAAGCCATGCTCCTGGTCTGTTCTGCCTTGGCAGGGGAGCATGAGGGGGAGGGTGTACTGCCCTGCTCCATAGGCAGCTCCAGAGATTCTTACCTCTGCTCCAGAGAGGGTGAACCCATGCTCCCGGTCGGTTCGGAATGTGCCTGCAGATTTACTGACTCATGTACCTCCATGGCCGTGTGTTCACTGGAATGACACAGGCTCCTCGGTGGTATGACAACCTATACCTGGGCAACATACCGGTTCAACTGGCCAAGAAGCTACTACTCAAAGTAGTCCTGGCCACTGCTTCTGCATCTGCCTCCGTTCATAACAGCATCACTAAAGGCCGCATCCAAGTTCAACTCTCCAATAAAACCATCACTTAACTGAAGGATCCGGTTCGTAACGCATCTTACAATCCCAACTCCTGGTAAACTCTTGTACAAATACAAACTTTTGTGCTTCTATATTTGTGTTACTAACCTCTGTTGTCATGTGTGGGTACTTTAGACACATGCTTAAAAATCTCACTAGGCTTCCTACCTTTGCCCCCTTCCCTCAACCCCCCTCTTCCTCCCTTCACCCACCTCCCTTAGGTAACCCTAAGACAGATCATGTAAACCAAAGCATTTAAGTATTGACTACATCCCGCCTGGGAGTTCGAGTTGTCAAACAGGAGGGAACTGGTAGGCAAGAGTTAAAAATTCAGTTAGCAGCTGAGGCAGAAACCCACATAACTAACAAGCAGGCCCAGGGACAATGGCAGATGTAAACACCTGAAAACTTAAATGGTCAGATGTCCACCCAGTAACTCGGCCTCTCAGTAAGGAAGAACAGTACAAACTCTCCACGGCTCTCCAGATATCAGTGAACACTCACCCCTACCCCCACCCCCACCCCACCCCTTCGTCTTCAGGTTAGCCATAAATAATTGATGTAATCAGGATGGTTTCTGTGCGTATGCTCTGTTCCTGTCATTATCATGTTAAGTGTTCTTTCCCTCCCTCTCTCTCTCTGAAACAATGTTTGTCTCTGTAACTACATAATAAATGCAAATGGATTAATAAGAAAATGTGTATAACTGGTCACAGTAACATCATACTTTTGAAGCTGTTTATCAGTCTTCCCGGTACCATCAATAAACCTCTTCAGTCTCTGCTGCCTGATTCTTGGGGGAAAGAATCCCCTTGCTTCAAGACGCCAACAGGCAGAGGGCACAGAGATGCCTAGAGTTATACAGGGATCCCCTGGGTGAGATACCTGCACAATAGCTCACCAAATGTGGCATGTGAGGTCTCTACCAAAAGCCAGAAGGCTGTTGGTCCATTTAATGGGAGCGAGATGTTTGTATGAGACATAGTTGAAGACAGATGAAAAAAATGTAGAATATGACGCTCCAGAAGTGTTGAAGTGAAGCTTGTCACCTACGCCATCGCAATCCCTTCAGCTGAGATGATCACAGACCAAAGCCCGGCCGTGGAGACAGGCTATATTCACTGTCTGGGCCCAGTGGGGGCCTGAAAATTTACAAAGACAAAGGTCCCTCAGCACAAGTCTCCAAACAGAGACCCCCTCTGGGAAGAGACAATGCTCTGTACCTACAAATAAAGAGGAGAGGGGACAAGAGCTCCCTTTCACCCAGGAGGCATCTGACAGCATTTTTGTCAGGAACAGGAGATCACAACTTAGCCTGAAGTAAAACCTTGAAAGAACTGTGGGGTGAGCATTGCTCAAACAGACAGAAAAGTATCTTCTTCAATGAGTCTAGGCTCTAGTCAGCGTGGTATGATTTTATGGGCCATGGAACCATTTCTTTCCAACCCTTCTCCTTGCTACCCCTCAAATCTCTACACTCTGTGAAGTCACTTGTCCTTGGTGTGACTATGAAGGGATCTAGGGTTGTGTGTTGATCGGGGCAGTGATGGGAGGTGGAGCTGATCACCTTGGGACTGTCATCCTTTGTGAGCAGATCTGCGACTACTGTGATGCCTAGCGAGACAGGGAATGGGTGCTGCAGAAGGACACTCAGAGAGCCGAGGGGTGAAGCGAGCATATTGCCAACCTCGACAGCGGTCACCCCCCTCCACAAGGCCTAGAAGGAAAGGCTTGTGTGGCCTGTGGCTGAGAGAGTCGGGGAGCTGCCCCCAGCAGGCACAGACAAGGCTTCCTCATCCTGGAGGCTCACGGTACTTCACTGGGGCATTAGGGCCAGCACAACTGCAAATGGAGAGCGCCCCCAACTCACACACCCCCTACCTGCAGTACAGGCCCTTAACACCATGTTGGGCACCGAGGTCAGCACTGACTCAGACAGGAGAGCTGGGTTTGTGCTGAAAGCTTCCCAGCCCAATCCCTGCACCACCCACAGTAACGTAATGGATGCAAGTTACCTGAGCACACAACACCGGCATCTTCTCCATGGGTACAGTTATTCACTCCCCAAGGCTGAGCCCTGCAATCAGAGAGGGCAACTTCTGTCCCGGTGCAGTTCACGTCATCCAGCCAGATACGATCAGATCCTTGCCCAAATCGAGCCCGTCGTGGCGCTGATAACGCCGTCCCACAGCCCAGCTGCCTGCATACGACTCCAGCATCCTGTAAGTCCCAGCTGTCATCACACACAGTTCCCCACTGCTGGTTGTGAAGCACTTCGACTCTCCCAGCACAGTGACTCCTGCTGTTCACCAGTCGGAGCTGAGCCACTTCTGAGATGCCAGCGTCTGCAAACACCCAAGAGAATAAACACTCAGGGAGGTTCCTGTGCATCTGATCTCTCGTGTCGCTGGGGAACGTAGCATCTCCTGTCAACAGATCTGACTGGTCTCTGTACACAGCAACTGCCTGTCACGGGCTCCCCACCAGTGACTAGGCTAATCACTTGGGCAATGTTGAAGTCTGTCCACTCCCCTCCCAGCCAGCTCTCACCTAGTTAGGCAGACTGGACAGCAGTCTGACCTACTGCTCTCACTAGAGCACTTAAAAAGATCACCCCCTGAACTGCTGACAGGAACCTCTTGGGGAGCAGATTTACACCCTTACTCCTGGTGCTGGTATTTGCTCCAGTGCAATACTGTGCAGTGGTGCGGGGCAGACACTGGCATAAGCATCTCGGTGATTGGCAGCTGAACACAGTCACCCATGTCATTGGTGGTTGCCTTAGCCTGACATCAGCATCGAATTTACTTGTGTTGGCTCCAAAGCTCCCTGAAATCGTCACCCAGAGTCCATCCCGCTTAGAACTGCCTGGAGCCCAGAGACACCTGGCAGGAACCTGCTGTGCACCAGGCTGACAATGGTTCCGACCAGTGCAGAGGCAATGCACACTTCCTACAAGCAGATCGGCCCCCTCCTGAAGCAAACACCTGCCCCTGCGGTTCCTCCTGACTTGCCACTACTGACTTGGCAATATCGTTTTGTGGCAGCCATTGCTGCACTCCTGTCTAGTGCTGCCAGTCCAGTACCAGTCTCAGTCCTTACAGAGGGGCACCAACTCTGGGATAGAGAGACTGGTGCTGATGCATTTTCAGAAGCCCTAACATGTATCTGCCCGTTTACAACCTGGGATGCAGATCCTGGGCTAGGCTTAATGGGCCCCTGATTGAACTGGCCGGAGGCACTGCTGCAGTGCAGAAACGTGGCTTAGCCTGATCTTCTCAGCATGCCTGTGGGGCAGCAATACAGACGGTCACACGTTGTGGAGCAGAGCCCACTTAGAAGACTGGACCTTGAGGATGCACAGTCAGATGGCTGAACAAGCTAGAGGTAAGCAAGGTGGGAATGAGCTCTCCCTTGATAGCTAGTGATGAACTGGGGAGGAGCAAAGGCTTCAGGACCAGACTGTGTTTACATAAAGATAGCCACTCTGCCTAGGTATCCTGCCAACAGAGCTGTGTTGGCTGGTTCTGGGTTACAAATCACTGTAGTACTTGAATGCAGGGGTAGTGAAATGTTGTTGTCCTGATTGTCTGAGTAAAGGGCAGCAGAACTATGCTTAGCCTGCCCTGACTGAGGGGGTCACCCACAACTGAACCGAACTCACTAACCAGGAAGCTCAGACACCAGAACCCTATCAACAGTGAGCCCGAATCAGCAGGTAGTGATCCATATATCGGGGATCAATTTGTCGTGTCTAGTGCAGATGCGATAAAATCAGTCCCTGATGGCACTCCCCATCAACGGAGCTCCAGCTCATGAGAGGAGGAAGCAGAGTCGACGGGGGAGCCTCACGGCCAGGTAAGTCAACCTAAGGCCTGGTCTACACTAGGCGTTTAAACTGAATTTAGCAGCATTAAACCGATTTAAACCTGCACCCGTCCACACAATGAGGCCCTTTATATCAATATAAAGGGCTCTTTAAACCAGTTTCTGTACTCCTCCCCGACGAGAGGAGTAGCGCTGAAATCGGTATTGCCATGTCGGTTTAGGGTTAGTGTGGCCGCAAATCGATGGTATTGGCCTCCGGTCGGTATCCCACAGCGCACCATTGTGACCGCTCTGGAAAGCCACCTGAACTTAGATGAACTGGTCAGGTAGACAGG
>NC_133779.1:7821782-7846101 GCF_003597395.2 Chelonoidis abingdonii | reverse complement strand
GAAAAAGGGCGCGAAATGATTGTTTGCCATTGCTTTCACGGAGGAAGGATTGAGTAACGACATTTACCCAGAATCACCCGCGACACTGTTTTTGCACCATCATGCATTGGGATCTCAACCCAGAATTCCAATGGGCGGGGGAGACTGTGGGAATTATGGGATAGCTATGGAATAGCTACCCACAATGCAACGTTCCAGAAATCGACGCTAGCCTCGGTACATGGACGCACACAGCCGAATTATTGTGCTTTGTGTGGCCTCGTGCACTTGACTTTATACAATCTGTTTTACAAAACCGGTTTATGTAAAATCGGAATAATCCTGTAGTGTAGACATACCCAAAGATAGTCGACTTCAGCTACGCTATTCGCGTAGCTGAACTTGCGTAATTTAGGCTGAACACCCTCCATGCCCCCCGCCGTGTAGACCAGGGCTCAGACAGCAGAGCTGGGTCTGTACTGAAAGCTTCCCAGCCTGATCCTTGCACCACCCACCCTGATGTAATGGATGCAACCTACCTGAGCATTCAGACAGGAGAGCTGTGTTTGTGCTGAAAGCTTCCCAGCCCGATCCCTGTACCACCCACAGTGACGTAATGGATGCAAGTTACCTGAGCACACAACACCAGCATCTTCTCCGTGGTTACAGTTATTCTCTCCCCAAGGCTGAGCCCTGCAGTCGGAGAGAGCAACTTCTGTCCCTGCGCATTGAATGTCATCCAGCCAGATACGGTCTGATCCTCGCCCAAATCGAGCCCCTCCTGGGGCTGATAACGCCGTCCCACAGCCCAGCTGCCTGCATACGACTCCAGCATCCTGTAAGTCCCAGCTGTCATCACACAGAGTTCCCCACTGCTGGTTGTGAAGCACCTCGACCCTCCCAGCGCAGTGACTCCAGCTGTTCACCAGTCTGAGCTGAGCCACTTCTGAGATGCCAGCGTCTGCAAACACTCAAGAGAAGAAACACTCAGGGAAGTTCCTGTGCATCTGATATCTCGTATTCCTGGGGAACATAGCGCCTCCTGCCGACCGATCTAACAGGTCTCTGCACACAACAAATTCCTGTCAAGGGCTCCCCACCACTGAGCAGGCTAATCACTTGGGCAATGTTGAAATCTGCCCACTCCCCTCCCAGCCAACTCTCACCTAGTTCGGCAGACTGGACGGCAGTCTGACCTACTGCTCCCACTAGAGCACTTAAAAAGATCACCCCCTGCACTGCTGGCAGGAACCTCCTGGGGAGCAGATTTACACCCTTACTCCGGCCGCTGGTATTCGCTCCAGTGTGATACTGTCCAGTGCTGCGGGGCAGACGCTGACATAAGCATCTTGGTGATTGGGAGCTGAACACAGTCACCCGTGTTATTAGTGGTTGCCTTAGCCTGACATCAGCATCGAATTTACATGTGTTGACTCCATAGATCCCTGAAAATGTCACCCAGAGTCCAGCCCCCTTAGAACTGCCTGGAGCGCAGGGACGCCTGGCAGGAACCTGTTGTGCACCAGGCTGACAATGGTTCCGACCAGTGCAGAGGCAATGCACACTTCCTACAAGCAGATTGCTCCTGTCCTGAAGCAAACACCTGCCCCTGCAGTTCCTTCTGACTTGCCACGACTGACTTGGCAACATCATTTTCTGGCAGCCGTTGCTGCACTCGTGTCTAGTGCTGCCAGTCCAGTACTAGTCTCAGATGAATGATGGCAGAGCTGGGCTGACAGCTATGTTCTCCCAGAGTGGCAGCAACTCTGGGATAGATAGACTGGTTCTGATGCATTTTCAGAAGCCCTAACATGTATCTGCCCGTTTGCAACCTGGGATGCAGATCCTAGACTAGGCTTAATGGGCCCCTGACTGGACTGCCCGGAGGTACTGCTGCAATGCAGAAACATGGCTTAGCCTGATCTTCTCAGTGTGCCTGTGGGGCAGCAATACAGACGGTCACACATGGTGGAGCAGAGCCCAGTTAGAAGACTGGACCTTAAGGATGCATAGTCTGATGGCTGAACAAGCTAGAGGTAAGCAAGGTCAGAATGAGCTCTCCTCTGACACCTAGTGATGAGCTGGGGAGGGGGAAAGTCTTCAGGACCAGACTGTGTTTACAAGAACACACCCACTCTGCCTAGGTATCCAGCAGACAGAGCTGTGATGGCTGGTTCTGGGTTACAAATTGCTGTAGTACTTGAATGCAGGGATAGTGAAATGTTGTTCTGATTGTCTGAGTAAAGGGCAGCAGAACTGTGCTTAGCCTGCCCTGACTGAGGGGGTCACCCACAACTGAACTGAATCCACTAACCAGGGGGCTCAGACCCCAGACCGCTATCAAGAGTGACAGGGGGTGGAGATGGGTGTTCCTGCTGAGGGGTGTGGGCTCAGTGTAAGAGGTTTAGGCATGGTTTAATCTGCCCCTCAACACTCTTTAAAGATCAAGTTAATTAAGGACAACTAAGTGAAGTCTGCAGATCACAGACCTGTTTCTAATTGGGAACTTAGGGCCACCCAGAGGATTCAGGGGGCCTGGGGCAAAGCAATTTCAGGGGCCCCTTCCACAAAAAAATTGCAATACTATATTCTCGTGGGGGCCCCTGTGGGGCCCAGGGCAAATTGCCCCACTTGCTCCCCTCCACAGGCAGACCTGGGAAAAATAAACCTTCCACATCTCAGCACAAACCCAGTTTTGAGAAAACTTCTTTACAAGGTATCACTGGTTCTCAGCATCAGCTAGTGCTAAAGGGCACTAAAGCTCATTACGGGGTGCACCTCTGAACTTGGGTCTTCACTAACCAAGGACAACCACAGTGAGTGGATGGTGCAGTGGAGAGGGAGAAGGGACGGGCACCTTAAAGGAACTTTTTAGTTGCTGGATTCAAGAACCTGAGGCAAATACACTGCCCAAAATACTCCGGGGTAGGTGTTTTGCTTCATGATTTTATGTTTGTAATCTGTGTGTGTGGCCGTTTCCAAGTTAATGCCGGGGGGTTCCTCCCTTTTATAAAAGGTTTCTTTTTCTGCACTGAGGCTCTGTGCCTGCAAGAGAGAAGCTTTTCCCTGTAGAGAAGCACCCAGGGGGTGGTGTGTAATTGTACCAGGTTCCTGGATGAATGCTCAAGCCGATCTGTGTTATCTTGCTGGAAAGGAACCCGTGGATGTCGAAGCCAGCCCTGGTCGCTTCCGATGTCACTGGCAGAAGGGTTACATAGATATCGACTTGTGACATACATACACAAAAGAAGACTCCCCCTCTGACATGCACCCACTTCTGGGGTAGGACAGAGAAGCTGAGAAACAGGACACGGAAATAAATAGGTGTGTAGGACAGGAAGTGAGGAAGAATTGCATCTCCTGTGTCCAGCTCTTGGGAAGTTACAACTTCAGGACTTATCCCCTGAAATGGAAATCACCAGCACACAGTGATAAGAACCGGACTCTTGAGAAATTGGCCCTGATTTTTCGTCTGAGTGAGTGGCCGCAGGCTCCATTGACACCAAATCTAACAGTGGAAGAGCTACAGTTACCCAGGTCCCAATTGTGCCGCAGAGAAGGAGTCTGCCCAGAGGTAACTAGACGCCAACTGGCAGAGGGCACAGGGATGCCTTGAGTTATACAGGGATCCCCTGGGTGAGATATATGCACAATAACTCCCAATAGGTGGTATGTGAGGTCTCTACCAAGAGCCAGCAGCCCGCTGGTCGACCTAAATGGAGCAAGATGTTTGTTATGGGACACAGTTGACGAGAGATGTAAAATTTAGAATCAGCCCGGAGCTCGCAGCCCCGCCCCCTGACCACACGGCTCTGAGCGGGGCGGAGCTCAGGAGGCCCGCCGGATGGACTGTGCAGCGCCGTGCGGGAACGCTGCTTGTTGCGCTGAGGCTCCAGGAGAGGGGCGAAGGTGGGAGCCTCGGTCGTTCTCTTGGGGGCCCCTGCGGAGCCCGGGGCCTGGGGCAAATTGCCCCACTTGCCCCCACCCCCCGGGCGGCCCTGGCTGGGAGAGCAATACAGCAGTCCACAGACAATATAGGAAGGTTTTGGAGAGTGTTGGGGACAACTTCCTGGTAGAAGGGCTGGAGGAACTGACTAGGGGCCATGCTCCTCTTGACTTGCTGCTTACAAAGAGGGAAAAATTGGTAGGGGAAGTAGAAGCAGATGGCCACCTAGGCAGCAGGGACCATGAGATGGTTGAGCTGAGGATCCTGAGAAAAGGAAAAAAGGAGATGTAGTGGGGTGGTTACTCGCTCCTGCCTTCTGGGGCTTAAAACAACCCAGGAGAGGGCTGTATTTGGGGCAAGAAGCCTGGGCTGATCGGGAGAAAGCAGGCTTAGCTGTGGCCAGATCCCAATCAGAGCCCAGTTGGCCCTATAAAGAGGCTGGGAGCCAGGAGCTCAGGAGAGTCTCCCTCTTCCTGTAGAGGGAGAAGGGTCTGGCTGCAGGGAGCTAGACAAAGTACCTAGAGTGGAGCAGGGCTGGGGAAAGGCAGAGGAGCTGGGGAGCTCCTGCATGGAAAGCCACAGGCTGCGGCCTAGAATAAGGCCAAGAGGTAGTGGGGGTTGCAGGGGGCAGCCCAGGGGTAGCCCAAAGGCAGCAGGTCCAAACCCCTTTGCCTATGATGAGTGGCTGATACTGCAGTCTGCCCCAGTGAACGGGGGCTAGATGGAAACTGGGCAGTAGCCAATACTGAGGCAAAGTGGGGATAGTGGGGTGGAGGTCCCTCTGGGAGGGGGAGACCCAGTTAAAGGGGCACCGGGGTCCTGGGCAGGACATGGGGGCCAGAAGCTGGAAGATGGATCACCAGCCTGCAGAGGGCGCTCCGGATGCTGGAATGAGCTAATTCTCTGAGAGATCAGCAGGAGGCGCTGCCGGGGTGAGTCCGGCCATCTACAGAAGAGTAGCAAAATACAGACCCTGGATTTCAGAAAGCAGTCCCTTAGTGAACTGATCCCCTGGAAGGCTAATATTAAGGGGCAAGGAGTCCAGAACTGCTGCCTGTATTTCAAAGCAGCCTTATTGAGGGCGCAGGACCAAACCATCCCAAAGTGCAGAAAGAATAGCAAACATGGCAGGCAATCAGCTTGGATTAACAGGGAAATCTTCAGTGAGCTTAAACTCAAAAAGGAAGCTTACAAGAAGTGGAAATTTGGACTGTTGACTAGGGAGGAGTATAAAAATATTGCTAGAGCATACAGGGGAGTAATCAGGAAGGCCAAGGCACACCTGGAGTTGCAGCTAGAAAGGGATGTGAAGGGTAACAAGAAGGGTTTCTACAGGTGTGTTAGCAACAAGAAGAAGGTCGGGGAAAGTGTGGGGAAGGCAACATAGTCACATATGATGTGGAAAATCTGAAGTACTCAATGCTTTTTTTGCCTCAGTCTTCACAGACAAGGGGAGCTCCCAGACTGCTGCACTGGGCAACACAGCATGGGGAGTAAGTGAGCAGTGCTCAGTGATTGAAAGAACAGGTTAAATACTATTTAGAAAAGCTGGACATGCACAAGTCCGTGGGTCCATATATAATGCATCCAAGGGAGCTGAGGGAGTTGGGTGACTGATTGCAGACCCATTGGCCATTATCTCTGAAAATTCATGGCTATCAGGTGTGGTCCCAGACAATTGGAAAAAAGGCAAATATAGTGCTCATATTTAAAAAAGAGAACCCAGGGACCTATAGACCAGTCAGACTCACTTCATTCCTGGCAAAATCATGGCGCAGGTCCTCAAGAAATCCATTTTGAAGCACTTGGAGGAGAGGGGGGTGATCAGGAACAGACAACATGAATTCACCAAGGGCAAGTCATGCCTGACCAACCTGATTGCCTTCTATGATGAGATAACTGGCTTTGTGGATATGGGGAAAGCGGTGGATGTGCTATAACTTGCCTTTAGCAAAGCTTTTGATATGGTCTCCCACAGTATTCTTGCCAGCAAGTTAAAAAAGTATGGACTGGATGAATGGACTATAAGGTGGTGTGATAAACTCAGGACAGACAGCTGCAAGGGGAGTGGGGGTAAAAATCAGTCTCAGAGGATTAAAAGGCCTCCTCCCTATCAACTGGGGAGTAACTACAGGTCAATCAGGTTCAGCTGAGAAGGGGTTGCCAAAGTATCAATTAGAATCAGCTGAGAGGGAGCTACCTGAGGTGAATTAGGATCAGCTGATTCCAACTCAGGGTTGCCTGAGACCTTTTTAAACCCTTCCCTGGGAGGAAGGAGAGGGGGAGAGAAGAAGGCCTGCTGCCAGAAGGTTAGGAGCAGCAAGACAGGGAGCCTCACCAGGAGGAGAGGCTGCATTCCCTCCCACAAGAGAGAAAAATAAGCTAAAAAGGACTGGTAAAGAGAAGGAACAGACTCCTCCGGTGCCCCAAAGGGGACCATATTATCCAACCCTGTCTTGCCAGGGCTAAAAGCAGCGGAGGCTGGGGAGACTGAGAAGGTGCCTTGCCACAGTGGATACGAGTCTGGCTAAATTGTCGGGCTCGACGGGTAGTGATCAATGGCTCGATGTCTAGTTGACAGCTGGTATCAAGCGGAGTGCCAAAGGGGTTGGTCCTGGGGCAGGTTTTGTTCAACATCTTTATTAATGATCTGGATGATATTATGGATTGCACCCTTAGGAAGTTCGCAGATCACACTAAACTGGGGTGGGAGAGATAGATATGCTGGAGGGTAGGGATAGGATAGAGAGGGACCTACACAAATTAGAGGATTGGGCCAAAAGAAATCTTATGAGGTTCAACAAGGACAAGTGTGGAGTCCTGAACTTAGGATGGAAGAATCCCATGCACCGCTACAGACTGGGGACAGACTGGCTAAGCAGCAGTTCTGCAGAAAAGGACCTGGGAATTACAGTGGATGAGAAGCTGGATATGAGTCAGCAGTGTGCCTTTCTTGCCGAGAACGCCAATGGCATATTTTGCAGTATTAGTAGGAACCTTGCCAGCAGATGGAGGGAAGTGATTATTCCTCTCTATTTGGCACTGGTGAGGCCACACCTGGAGCACTGCATCCAGTTTTGGGCCCCACACTACAGCAGAGATGTGGACAAATTGGAGAGAGTCCAGAGGAGGGCAATGAAAATGATTACAGGGCTGGGGCACATGACTTACGAGGAGAGGATGAGGGAACTGGGGTTATTTAGTTTGCAGAAGAGAAGAGTAAGGGGGGATTTAATAGCAGCCTTCAACTACCTGAAGGGTGGTTCCAAAGAGGATGGAGCTCGGCTGTTCTCAGCAGTGGCAGATGACAGAACAAGGAGCAATGGTCTCAAGTTGCAGTGGGGGAGATCTAGGTTGGATATTAGGAAACACTATTTCACTAGGAGGGTGGTGAAGCACTGGAATGGGTTACCTAAGGAGGTGGTGGAATCTCCATCATTAGAGGCTTTTAAAGACTGGCTTGACAAAGGCCTGGGTGGGATGATTTAGATGGTGATGGTCTTGCTTTGAGCAGGGGATTGGAATAGATGACCTCCTGAAGTCCCTCATAACCCTAATATTCTATGATTCCATGATTGTAAGGCTCCATTAGGAGTCTTTTTGGTTTCAGTGATCACTAGAGCTGAAATCACCTGCTGGGAGACAGTGTTTCTGCCCAGCTGCTTCAGCACTGAGGTTTCCCCATTAAGAGCTGACAGTCACTGAGAGCGGGGTGGAGCCTCAAGAGAGCGACCTGCAGAGGTCACAGTAGAGGGGCCATGGGCAGCAGAAGGTGAGGGTGAGCAGAGTGGTGAGTGGCTCACAGGGCAGCTGCTACCAGAGCAAGCACCCAGACAGCACAGCGAGCCAGGCGCTCTCCTCCCCGCCCCATGGTGGGAGCTGAACTCACACGGGTGCACCTCTGAACTCTGGCTCTTCACTAACCAAAGACAACCACTGTGAGTGGGGTGCGGTGGAGGGAGAAGGGAGGGGTACTTAAAGGAACTTTTGGTTGCTGGACTTAAGAACCTGAGGGAAAAGACACTGCCCAACCTACTCTGGGGGAGGTGTTTTGCTCATGGTTTTATGTTTCTAAATCCTGTTTTTGGCATCTTCCCTAGTTAATGCTGGGGGGGCTTCCCTCCTTTTATCAAAAAGTTTCTTTTCTGCACTTAGACCCTGTCCTTCCAAGAGAGGAAGCTTTGCCTCGTAGAACACACAGTGGTGTGTAATTGTCCCAGGTTACTGGGTGGGTATTCAAACCATATCTGTGTTATATCAAAGGGAAGGTCCTCCACTTTGGCCTGCAGATCTTTGGGGATACCAGATGCAGACAGCCACAAAGACCTGCGCATCACCACCGCAGTGGTGGCAGTGCAGGCTGCTGTGTCTGCCATGTCCAGGGATGCTTGTAGCACTGTCCTGGACACCAGATGACCTTCGGCAAGGACTGATTTAAAGTCCGCTCTTCTATTCTCTGGGATATGGGAGATAAAATCAAATAGCGTGTTGTAGTTGTCGTAGTCATAGCTTGCGAGGAGAGCGCAGTAATTTGCAATTCTGAATTGCAGAGTGGAGGAAGTGTAAACTTTGCGGCCCAGGAGGTCAAACCGTTTGAGGTCCTTGTCTTGCAGAGTAGGCCAGTATTGTGGCTGCTTTATTGTATGTGTTGCTGCATCCACCACAAGAGAGTTGGGTTGTGGGTGGGAAAATAAGAAATCTACGTCCTTAGCAGGTATATAATATTTACATACAGCCTTTTTGCATGTTGGTGGAATGGAGGCAGAGGTCTGCCATAGAGTGTCAGCTGGTTCCAGGAGGGCTTCATTTATGGGTAGCATGATCTCTGAAGGTGCAGAGGGTTAGAGGATTTTCAGGAGTCTGTGTTGTGTCTCCTGGACTTCCTCTAAAGGAATGTCCTGGCTGAGTGCCGCTCTCTTGAAAAGTTCCTGGAATTGCTTAAAACTGTCCACATTCTGTGGAGGTGGAGGCAGGAGAACTTCATCTGCAGCTGATGGCGAGTTAGGAGCAAGTGATTCAGGGAAAGGTTCATAGCCCACATCTTCGAGGGGCGGTTCAGGAGCTCTAGATGTAGATGGAGGTGGAGATAGAGGTGCAGAACAGACCTGCGGTCTGGTGAAGCATCTGTGAGGAGTAGCAGCAGGGGCTGATCAAGGGTACCGCTGAGGCCAATGCATAGGGTAGGAAAAGTGGGGACCCGCCCATGGGGAGACAAAGTAGGGAAACTGAGGCTGGTTCTTGTGGGGTGACATGCCTTGAGATAGATATGGCTCTGGTGAGGGAGGAAAATCAGGAGGGGAGAACACTGCCTGCTGCTGCATGTCATTCTCACTGTCAGTGAGGGTGGCCAGGTCAGGTGGCAAGAGCGGCTGTTCAAAGAGTGAGCCCTTGGTGTCTAGGAGCGGAGAGTCAGGCTCTGGGGCCATGGAGATGTCAGCTTGATTTAAAAATTGTTGTTGCTCCATGGACTGCGGTGCCGCGGGGCGTGGAGTGTGAGCCGATATCCGCAGCAATTATTGTTTAGCTTTAGTGGGCGCTGCCAGCTGTTTATAGGTGCTCTGCATGGGTTCCCCGTCTGCTGCGGGGGTGATGGTCAGGCTTGATGCTGACGTTCTTGTTGGACTGGGGTGGAACGTTCCACCGCTACTGGGTCCATCCTCGGTGCCGGCGGGACTGGTGCCGAGGAGAGCTTCCCGCTGTGGGAAGTCGGCTCTCTGCTTCTGCACCCTGTGTGAACCGCTGCTGAGGTGCTGGGGAGGTCAGAGGTGCTGGTTTTGGGCACTGTCAGCAGTGGGGGGAGAGATTTCGCTGGAGATCCTTTACCCTTCTGAAGGTCTCTGTGCGGAGAAGTTCGGCCTTCCTGCCTCTTCACTTGAGAGGGTGAACCTGCACTCCTGGTAGGTTCCGACCTAGCAGGGGACCTTGAGGGAGAAGGTTTACTTGTGCCCGTGTCCGTTGGCGGCTGCAGAGATTTCTCCATAAGGAGCATTTTAAGCTGCAAGTCCCTGTCACAGCGAGCCCTGGTTTTCAGACTGGTACAGACTCACCAAAACACTTCACGCACAGTGAGTGTCCGTCAGACCACAGCATAAGCTCCTTGCAGGAGCCACATTTCTTGAAACACAAGGACCCCGGTGTGACAAAGTGGGAATGTTCATAATGTTTTCTCTGAATACTTTGTAGCTGCCTCAGTTTCCCCTATGCAGTTCTTAAGTATCTAGGTGGTGGGAGAAGGGAGTGTGATTATTGCAGAACCTTAGAGGGCAGATGTGATGCTGTCTAGACAGAGAATGGCCGACACTGTGTCTCCTGGCAATTAATGGCCTGGGCCCCTCCTCTAGAAAGGTACCAGCTGAAGATGTTGGAGAACAAAGAGATCAGGTGATCTCCTGGCCCAGGAAAGGGACAAAGGGAGACGAGGGGCTGGACAGTTTCAGTTTGTAGCTGGCTGGGGACATGGGGTGAGGGGCAGAGACAATCTGGCCTCCCTGCCCCCCAAGATGGACCTAACTGAGGGGGTACTGTTGTCTGTACCTGCAAGACCTGTCTTGGTCTGTGTTCCTGTCATCTAAATAAACCTTCTGTTTTACTGGCTGGCTAAGAGTCATGGTGAATCACAGGAAACCGGGGGTGCAGGGCCTTGCCTCCCCCAAACTCCGTGACACCCAGCATCTTGGAACTATGAATGCCTGGGGGGCAGAGTCTCAACGGGAGATGAACATGAAAGAAATGGGGGGGGGACTGTTGTTTTTTTTAAAACTAACAAACTATTCTAAAGAAAGGGAAAGAACTGGGATATTTCTATCTAACTATTTCTATTTTTTTTCCTTCAGTTACCAGGAAAGAAATTCAGCACTGCCCGAGTCCTGTCTCCAGCCAAGGACGGTTGAGAAGGAACTGAGAGGGGGATGCAGGACAAGCGTGCTCAGACAGACCCTAATGATGCCACAAGACAGCAGCTGACAGCTTGCGTCCCGACAAGGCACTGCTACCAAAGATCTCTGGTCAACGATACTGGAAATCACCGTCACGTGGAGTGGAGCACCCACAGTTACAGCACTTGAAGAAGAAATCTTGGCCTTCATTAACCAAGGAAAACCACTGTCATTGGGGTGCGGTGGAGGGAGAAGGGAGGTGCACACTAAAGGAACTTTTGGTTGCTGGACTCAGGAACAGACAATGGTCTGTACCTACAAAGAAAGAGAAGAGGCGACAAGAGCTCCCTTTCACCCAGGAGGTGGCTGACAGCGTTTGTCTCAGGAATAGGAGATCACAGCCAAGCCTGGAGTAAAACCCTGGAAGGACTGTGGGGTGAGCGTTGCTCTAACAAAGAGAAAAGTATCTCATTCAATGAGTCTAGGCTCTAGTCAGCGTGGTATGATTTTATTGGCCATGGAACCATTTCTTTCCAACCCTTCTTGCTACCCCTCGAATCTCTACACTCTGTGAAATCACTTGTACTTGCTGTGACTATAGAATCATAGAATATCAGGGTTGGAAGGAACCTCAGGAGATCATCTAGTCCCACCCCCTGCTCAAAGCAGGACCAAACCTAACTAAATCATCCCAGCCAGGGCTTTGTCAAGCCTGAACTTAAAAACCTCTAAGGAAGGAGATTCCACCACCTCCCTAGGTAACCCATTCCAATATTTCACCACTCTCCTAGTGAAAACGTTTTTCCTAATATCCAACCTAAACTTCCCCCTCTGCAACCTCAGACCATTACTCCTTGTTCTGTCATCTAGTACTATTGAAAACAGTCTAGATCGAGATCTAGAAGGGATCTAGAGCTGTGTGTTGATTAGGGCAGAGATGGGAGGTGGAGCTGGTTACCTTGGGACCCTCTTCCTTTGGGAGCAGCAGATCTGTGACTGCTGTGAATGCCCAGCACGACAGGGAGTGGGTGCTGCAGGGAGACGCTCAGAGGGCCGAGGGGTGAAGTGTGTGTATTGCCAAGGTCTAGAGGGCATTTGCTTGTGTGGCCTTTGGCCAAGGGAGTTAGAGAGCTGCCCCTTAGCAGGCACAGACAAGGCTTCCTCATGCTAGGGGCCCATGACACTGCACTGGAGCATTGGGGCCCGCACATGTGCAAACGGAGAGTGCCCCCTACTGACACCCCCCTACCTGCAGTACAGGCCCTTAGCACCATGCTGGGGCACCGGGGTCAACGCTGATTGAGAGAGGAGAGCTGAGTTGGTGCTGAAAGCTTCCCAGCTCGATCCCTGCACCACCCACAGTGATATAATGGATGCAAATTACCTGAGCACACAACACCAGCATCTTCTCCATGGGTACAGTCATTCTCTCCCCAAGGCCGAGCCCTGCAATCAGAGAGGGCAACTTCTGTCCCTGTGCAGTTCACATCATCCAGCAAGATACGGTCTGATCCTCGCCCAAATCGAGCCCTTCCTGGGGCTGATAACGCCGTCCCACAGCCCAGCTGCCTACACACAACTCCGGCATCCTGTAAGTCCCAGTTGTCATCACACACGGTTCCCCACTGCTGGTTGTGAAGCACTTCGACCCTCCCAGCGCAGCGACTTGGCCCGTTCACCAGTTGGAGCTGAGCCACTTCTGAGATGCCAGCGTCTGCAAACACCCAAGGGAATTAACACTCAGGGAGATTTCTGTGCATCTGATCTCTCCTGTCGCTGGGGAACGTAGCATCTCTTGCCGACGGATCTGACCTGTCTCTGCATACTGCAACTGCCTGTCAAGGGCTACCCACCACTGCCCAGACTAATGCTGAAGTTTGTCCACTCCCCACCCAGCCAGCTCTCACCTAGCTAGGCTGTCACCTAGTTAGGCAGACTGGACGGCAGTCTGATCAACTGCTCCCACTAGAGCACTTAAAAAGATCACCTCCTGCACTGCTGACAGAAACCTCCTGGGGAGCAGATTTACACCCTCACTCCTGGCGCTGGTGTCCTCACCTGCAGGCAGCAACTCTGGGATAGAGACACTGCCGTGCTGATGGATTTTCAGAACCCTAACGTGTATCTGCCCCTTTACAAATTGGGACGCAGATCCTGGACTAGTCTTATTAGGCCCCTGACTGGACTGGCCAGAAGCACTGCTGCAATGCAGAAACGTGGCTTAGCCTGATCTTCTCAGTGTGTCTGTGGGGCAGCAATACAGACAGTCACACGTGGTGGAGCAGAGCTCCGTTACAAGACTGGACCTTGAGGATGCACAGTCCGATGGCTGAACAAGCTAGAGCTTGGGTGGGCAAACTACGGCCCACGGGCCGGATCTGGCCCATCAGAGCTTGGGTCCAGCCCATAGGATTTCCATGAACGTAGTGCCGGGGGGGCCCGCAACTCTACCAGAAGCAGCCAGCATCATGTCCCTGCGGCCCCTGGGTGCAAGAGGGACAACAGATGGCTCCATGCGCTGCCCTCGCCTGTAGGCACCGCCCCCCGCAGGACCCATTGACCAGAAACAGGGGAAGCACAGCCAATAGAAGCATTAGGGGAGGTACCACAGCCGAGGTCAGCGCACAAAGCCCTCTGCCCTCCTCCAGGGGCCGCAGGGACACGCCGCCGGCCACTTGTGGGAGCAGTGCAACACAGCGCGGAGCCAGGGCAAGCAGGGAGCCTGCCGTGGCTCTGGTGCGTGCCGCTGACACCCCAGAGCCACTCCAGGTAAGTGGCCGTCAGCCAGAGCCCACAGCCTGAACCCCCACCTCACCCTGCCTGCACCCCAACCCCCTGCTGCATCCACACTCCTCCTGCACCCCAACCCCCTGCCCTCAGCTCGTTGCCACACCCTACAACCGTCCTGCATCCCAACCCCCTGCCCTGAGTCCCCTCTGAACCCACGCTCCTCCTGTGCCCCAACCCACTGCCCTGAACATCCTGATATACTTCACACCCCTCCAGCACCAAACCCCCTGCCCCAGCCCTGCATTTATGGCCCTGCATCCAATTTCCCCATCCAGATGTGGCCCTCAGGACAAACACTTTGCCCACCCTGAGATAGAGGTAAGCAAAGTGGGAATGAGCTCTCCCCTGACAGCTAGTGATAAGCTGGGGAGGGGGAAAGGCTTCAGGACCAGAGTGTGTTTACAAGAACACACCCACTCTGCCTAGGTATCCAGCAGACAGAGATGCGTTGGCTGATGCTAGTTACAAATCACTGTAGTACTTGAATACAAGGTAGTAAAATATTGTTGTCCTGATTGTCTGAGTAAAGGGCAGCAGAACTGTACTTAGCCTGCCCTGACTGGGGGGGTCACCCACAACTCAACTGAACTCACTAACCAGGGGGCTCAGATACCAAACCCCTATCAAGAGTGAGAGGGGGTGGAGATGGGTGTTCCTGCTGAGGGGTGTGGGCTCTGTGTAAGAGGTCTAAGCACGGTTCAATCTGCCCCTCACCACTCTTCAAAGATACAGTTAATTAAGGCTCCATTAGGAGTCTTTTTGGTTTCAGTGATCACCAGAGCTGAAATCACCTGCTGTGAGACAGCGTTTCTGCCCAGCCTGCTTCAGCACTGAGGGTTCCCCACTAAGAGCTGACAGTCACTGAGAGCTGGGTGGAGCCTCAAGAGAGCGACCTGCAGAGGTCACAGTGGAGAGGCCGGGGGCAGCAGAAGGTGAGGGCCAGCAGAGTGGTGAGAGGCTCACAGGGCAGCTGCTACCATAGCAAGCATCCAGACAGCAGAGCGAGCCAGGCACTCTCCTCCCTGCCCCCATGGTAGGAGCTGAACTCACACAGGTGCACCTCTGAACTCTGGGTCTTCATTAACCAAGGACAACCACAGTGAGTGAGATGCAGTGGAGGGAGAACGGAGGGGCATCTTAAAGGAACTTTTCGATGCTGGACTCTAGAACCTGAGGCAAAAGACACTGCCCAAAATACTCCGGCGTAGGTGTTTTGCTCATGGTTTTATGTTTATAAATCCTGATGTGGCATTTTCCCAAGTTAATGCCGGGGGGATTCAAACCTTTTATAAAAAAAGTTTCTTTTCTTGCAAGAGGATAAGCTTTCCCTTGTAGAAGCACCCAGGGAGTGGTGTGTAATTGTACCAGGTTACTGGGTGGATGCTCAAGCCAGATTTGTGTTATATTGCTGAAAAGGAAACTGGCCCTGGTTGCTTCCGACACCACCGGCAGAATATCGACTTGTAACATACACAAAAGAAGACTTGTAACATAAATATAGACTTGTAACATACACAAAAGAAGAATACTCCTCCCACTGACATGCAGCCACTTCTGGGGTAGGACAGGGCAATTGAGAAACAGGACAGGGAAATATGTAGGCTGTGTAGGGCAGGAAGTGAGGAAGAATTGCGTCTCCTGTGTCCAGCTCTTGGGGAAGTTACAACTTCAGGACTAATTCCCTAAAATGCAAATCCACCAGAACGCAGTCATTAGGAACCGGACTCTTGAGAAATTGGCCCTGGATTTTTAGTTTGAGTGAGTAGCTCCAGGCTCCATTGACACCAAATCCAACCACTGGAAGCTGCAGTTCCCCAGGTCCCCATTGTGCCAAAGAGGGAGACTGGCTCAGAGATAACTAACTGCCAACTGGCAGAGGACACAGGGATGCCTAGAGTTATACAGGGATCCCCTGGGGGAGATATATGCACAATAGCTCACCAAAGGTGGCATGTGAGGTCTCTATCAAGAACCAGCAGCCCACTGGTTGACCTAACGGAGGCAAGATATTTGGATGGGACATAGTTGAGGAGAGATGTAAAATGGAGAATATGAGGTTCCAGAAGTGTTGAAGTGAAGCTTGTCACCTGCGCCATGGCAATCCCTTCGGCTGAGCCAAACGCAACATAGAACAAAGCACAGCCGGAGACAGGCTATATTCACTGTATGGGCCCAATAGAGGCCTGAGAACTAATAAAGACAAAGGACCCACAGCACAAGTCTCTGAAGAGAGACCGGCTCTGGGAAGGGACAATGGTCCGTACCTACAAAGAAAGAGGAGAGGGGACAAGAGCTCCCTTTCACCCAGGAGGCAGCTGATAGCTGTGATCTCATTCCTGAGACAAACACTAAGCCTGGAGTAAAACCCTGGAAGGACTGTGGGGTGAGCGTTGCTCTACCAGACAGAAAAGTATCTCATTCAGTGAGTCTAGGCTCTAGTCAACATGGTATGATTTCATTGGCCATGGAACAATTTCTTTCCAAGCCTTCTCCTTCCTACCCCTCAAACCTCTACACTCTGTGAAATCTCTTGTCTTTGGTGTGACTATGAAGGGATCCAGAGCTGTGTGTTGATTGGGGCAGAGATGGGAGGAGGACCTGGTTACCTTGGGACCGTGGTCCCTTGGGAGCAGCAGATCTGTGACTGCTATGAATGCCCAGCCAGAGAAGGACTGGGTGCTGCAGAGGGACGCTCGGAGGCCTGAGGGGTGAAGTGTGCCTACTGCCAACCTGGAGATAGGTCACCCCCTCCCCAAGGCCTAGAGGGAATGGTTTGTGTGGTTTGTAGCCAAGGGAGTCGGGGAGCTACCCCCAGCAGGCACAGACAAGGCTTCCTCATGCTAGGGGCCCCCTACTGACACTCTCCTACCTTCAGTACAGGCCCTTAGCACCATGCTGGAGCAATGGGGTTAGCACTGACTCAGACAGGAGAGCTGGGTCTTTGCTGAAAGCTTCCCAGCCTGATCCCTGCACCACCCACAGTGACATGATGGATGCAAGTTACCTGAGCACTCAACACCTGCATCTTCTCCATGGGTACAGTTATTCTCTCCCCAAGGCCGAGCCCTGCAACTGGAGAGGGCAACTTCTGTCCCTGCGCAGTTGATGTCATCCAGCCAGACCTGGTCTGACCCTCGTCCAAATCGAGCCCCTCCTGGGGCTGATAACGCCGTCCCACAGCCCAGCTGCCTGCATACGACTCCAGCATCTTGTAAGTCCCAGCTGTCATCACACACAGTTCCCCACTGCTGGTTGTGAAGCACCTCGACTCTCCCAGCACAGCGACTCCTGCTGTTCACCAGTCGGATCTGAGCCACTTCTGAGATTTCAGCATCTGCAAACACCCCAGGGAAGAAACACTCAGGGAGCTTCCTGTGCATCTGATCTCTCTTGTTACTGGGGAACGTAGCATCTCCTGCTGGCGGATCTGACCAGTCTCTGCACACAGCAACTGCCTGTCAAGGGCTCCCCACCGCTGACCAGACTAATCACTTGGGCAATGCTGAAGTTTGTCCACTCCCCTCCCAGCCAGCTGTTACTGTAGGCACCAACTTTCCAGGGCGCCAGTGGGTGCTCACACACCCCGACCCTTGGGCTGACTCCACCCTTTACTCACTCCTGCCCCGCCCCCAATCCAACCCCTTCCCCAAAGTCCCTGCCCCAACTCCACACCCTCCCTGCCCGTATTGGACCCCTTCCCCAAATCCCCACCCTGGCCCCGCCTCTTTCCCAAGCAAGCTGCGTTCTCTCCCCGCCCCACTCCCTTCCAGCTGCAAGAAACAGCTGTATTGCAGCGCAAGCACTGGGAGCTAGGGGAGAAAAAACAGGCATGCGGTGCGCTCAGGGGAGGAGGCAGAGGTGAGCTGGGCCAGGGGGCACCCCGGAGCACCAACGGAGTTGGCACCTATGGCTGTCACCTAGCTTGGCCGTCACCTAGTTAGGCAGACTGGACTGTAGTCTGACCTACTGCTCCCACTAAAGCACTTTAAAAGATCACCCCCCGCACTGCTGGCAGGAGCCTCCTGGGGAGCAGATTTACACCCTCACTCCTGGCGCTGGTATTTGCTCCACTGCGATAAAGTGCAGTGCTGGGGGGCAGACGCTCGCATTAGCATCTCGGTGATTGGGAGCTGAACACAGTCACCAAAGTCATTCGTGGGTGCCTTAGCCTGACTTCAGCATCGAATTTACATCTGTTGGCTCCAGGGCTCCCTGAAAATGTCACCCAGAGTCCATCCCCCTTAGAACTGCCTGGAGCGCAGGGACGCCTGGCAGGAAACCGCTGTGCACCAGGCTGACAATGGTTCCGACCAGTGCAGAGGCAATGCACACTTCCTACAAGCAGATCGGGCCCTCCCAAAGCAAACACCTGCCCCTGCGGTTCCTGCTGACTTGCCACAACTGACTTGGTAACATCATTTTCTGGCAGCCGTTGCTGCACTCATGTCTAGTGCTGCCAGCCCAGTACCAGTCTCAGATGAATGATGGCAGAGCTGGGCTGACAGCTGTGTCCTCACACAGGGGGAGCAACTCTGGGATAGAGAGACTGGCGTGCTGATGGATTTTCAGAACCCCTAACTTGTATCTGCCCATTTAGAACCAGGGACGCAGATCCTGGACTAGGTTTAATGGGCCTCTGACTGGACTGGTCACAGGAACTGCTGCAATGTAGAGATTTCGCTTAGCCCAATCTTCTCACTGTGCCTGTGGGGCAGCAATACAGACAGTCACAGGTGGTGGAGCAGAGCCCCGTTACAAGACTTGAGGATGCACAATCAGATGAGTGAACAAACTAGAGGTGAGCGAGGTCAGAATGAGCTCTCCCCTGACAGCTCTGTGAAATCACTTGTCCTTGGTATCACTATGAAGGGATCTGGAACTGTGTCTTGATTCAGGCAGAAATGAGAGGTGGAGCTGGTCCCCTTGGGACCCTGTTCCTTTAGGTGTATCAGACCTGTGACTCCTCTGAATGCCCAGGAGCACAGGATCTGGGTACTGCAGGAGGGCCGAGGAGTGAAGTGTGCCTATTGCCACCTGGAGAAAGGTCACCCCCCAACACAAAGCCTAGAGGGCACGGCTTGTATGGCTTGTGGCCAAGGGAGTCAGAGAGCTGTCCCCCAGGGGGCACAGACAAGGCTTCCTCATGCTATGGGCCCATGGCACCACACTAGGGCATTAGTGCCAGCACAATTGTAAAGGGAGATGCCCCGTACTGACACCCCCCTACCTGCAGCACAGGCCCTGTAGCACCGCACTAGGGCACTGGGGCCAGCACTGACTTCAAGGGGAGAGCATGAGCCTCCCCTACTGAGCCCACACACTACTCCCTGCAGCACAGACCCATAGAACCGCACAGGGGAATTAGGGTCAGCACAGACTGAGAGGAGAGCGCTCCCTACTGGAACCTCCATATTGCTCCCTGAAGCACAGGCACCAAGCATCATGCTGGGGTCAGCACTGGCTGTGAGGGGACAAGGCCCCATAATGAGCTTCCCAGCCTGCTTCCTGCAACACATATGGTGGTAGATGAGAGTTACCTGAGCACACAACACCGGCATCTTCTCCGTGGTTACAATTATTGTCTCCCCAAGGCCTAGCCCTGCAATCAGAAAGGGCAGCTTCGGTCCCTGCGCAGTTGACATCATCCAGCCAGATACGGTCAGATCCTTGCCCAAATCGAGCCTCTCCTGAAGCTGATGATGCCGTCCCACAGCCCAGCTGCCTGCACACGACTCCAGCATCAGTTATGTCCCAGCTGTCATCACACACGGTTCCCCACTGCTGGTTGTGAAGCACCTCAACCCTCCCAGCGCAGCGACTCGGGCTGTTCACCAGTCGGAGCTGAGCCACTTCTGAAATGCCTGAATGTTGAAACACCCCAAGGGAATAAACACTCAGGGAGTTTCCTGTGCATCTGATCACTAGTGTCACTGATGAATTTAGGGCCTCCCACTGATGGGTCTGAACAGCCTCTGCAGCAGCCTGTTAGGGGTTCACTCTCTGTCAATTAATCACAGTAACTCATGAGATTAACTCAAAAAATTAATTGTGATTAAAAAAAAAATTTTCAATTAATTGCAGTTTTAATCACACTGTTAAACAATAGAATACCAATTGAAATATATTGAATATTTTGGATGTTTATCTATGTTTTCAAATATATTGATTTCAGTTACAACACAGAATACAATGTGTACAGTTCTCACTTTATATTATTACTGTTGAAGTTGTTTAATCCGGTATGTTGGGGGAATGGGGGATGCAGGTAAATGAAAATTGCCGGTTAACTAAGAGGCAGGGAGTTTGGGTGCGGCAGGGAGTGCGGGGCTGGGGGTTGGGTTGCGGGAGGGGGCTCAGGACAGGCAGTTGAGGTGCAGTATAAGGTGCAGTGTGCCAGATCCGGTGGCCACTCACCTCGGGCAGCTCCCCACAAGTGGCTACTTGTCCCAGCTGCTCCTAGGGGGGAAGAGAGGCAGGCAGCTTGGCGCTCTCCCTCCTTCCACAGGTGCTGCCCCCACAGCTCCCGTTGGCCATAGTTCCCAGCCCATGGGACCTGTGCAGCCAGCACTGGGTGGGCACAGCACGCAGAGCAGCCTAAAGCACCTCCGGGTAGGAGTAGCCAGAGACCAGGACAGGAAGCTGCTTGAGAAGAGCCATCCAAGGTGAGCAGCCCCCAGATCCTACACCCTACACTCACTCCCACCTCCTAAGCCCCCTCCCACACCCAAGTCCATGTCAGAGCCCATGCTCCACACCCTGTTCTGCGCCTCAACACCCTGCCAGCCCCACACCAGCTGGACTATAAACTGGCATTTCAATGAAGATCAGAAATACCAACTTATAGAGCTTTCCAGCTGGTGAAGTGCCAGAAAAAAAAAGCTTTTACTGTATTTTGGATTACAAATATTTGCACTGTAAAAGTGGTAAAAGAAATAGTATTTTGCAATTCACCTCATACAAGTACTGTAGTGCAATCTCTATATTGTGAAAGTGCAACTTACAAATGTTGATTTTTTTCGTTACATAACTGCACTCAAAAAAAAAATGTAAAATTTAGAGCCTACATAGCCTCTCAGTCTTACTTCTTGTTCAGGCAATCGCTCAGACAAACAAGTTTGTTTACATTTACGAGAGATAATACTGCCTGCTTCTTATTTGCAATGTCACCCAAAAGTGAGAAGAGGCGTTCGCATGGCACTTTTCCAGGCTGCATTGCAAGGTATTCCCATGCCAGATATGCTAAATTTTCACATGCCCCTTCATGCTTCAGCCACCATTCCAGACGACATGCTTCCATCATGATGATGCTCGTTAAAAAAGTAATGTGTTGATTTAATTTGTGACTGAAATCCTTGAGGTGGAATTGTGTATCTCTTGCTATGTATTTTACTTGCCTTCTGCCATATCTTTCATGTTACAGTAGTCTCGGATGATGACCCAGCACGTTTTCGTTTTAATAACACTTTCACTGCAAATATCATAAAATGCAAAGAAGGTACCAATGTGAGATTTCTAAAGCTAGCTACAGCACTCAACCCAAGATTTAAGAATCTGAAATGACTTCCAAAATCTGAGAGGGACAAGGCATGGAGCATGCTTTCAGAAGTCTTAAAAGAGCAACATTTCAATGCAGAAATTACAGAACCTGAATCACCAAAAAAGAAAATCAACTTCCTGCTGGTTGCATGTGACTCAGATGATGAAAATGAACATTTGTAGGTCTGCGCTGCTTTAGTTGGTTATCGAGCAGAACCCATCATCAGCATGGATGCATGTCCTCTGGAATGGTGGTCGAAGCATGAAGAGACGTAGAAATTTTTAGCACATCTGGCACATAAATATGTTGCTACACCAGCTACAACAGTGCTCTGTGAATGCCTGTTCTCACTTCCAGGTAACATTGTAAACAAGAACCAAGCAGCATTATCTCCTGCAAATGTAAACAAACTTGTCTGTCTGAGCGATTGGCTGAACAAGATGTAGGATTCAGTGGACTTCTACAATCTCAAATTTTACATTATTTTATTATTGATTGCAGTTATTCTTTGTAAATCATTCTACATTTGTAAGTTCAACTTTCCTGATAAGGAGCTGGCACTACAGTACTTGTATGAGGTGAATTGAAAATACTATTTCTTGTGTTTCTTTTTTACAGTGAAAACATTTGTAATCAAAAATAAATATAAAGTGATCACTGTACACTTTGTATTCTGTGTTGTAATTGAAATCAATATATTTGAAAATGTAGAAAACATCCCAAAAAATTGAAATAAATGGTATTCTATTATTGTATAAAGGGGTGATTAATTTTGTGATTAATCATGATTAATTATTTCTCTCATAATTAATCACTATTATTTTTTGAGTAACTTGACAGTCCTACTCCTCACCACCACCATGCAGCCACCTGTGGGGTGGAACAGGGTAGATGAGAGACAGGGCACAGAAACTCATGCGCCGTGTAGGAGAAGAAGTGAGGAAGAACCCTGTCACCAGTCACAACAGTGGGGCAAATTACAGGTTCAGGGGTAATTAGCTGAAATGGAAATCACCTGGAGTGACATGGATAGGAACCCCACACTTCATACAGGGATCCCTGAGTGGCTGCAGGATCCATTCAACTTCAAATCCCACAAATGGGATCTACGGTTACACAGCGCCCCACTGTGCTGTAGTGGGGCAGGGGGATCACAGCTATCAGTGACAGGGAGGGTCATAGAATCATAGAATATTAGGGTTCGAAGAGACCTCAGGAGGTCATCAGGACCAACCCCAACTAAATCATCCCGCCAAGGGTTTATCAATCCAGACCTTAAAAACCTCTAAGGATGGAGATTCCACCACCTCCCTAGGTAACCCATTCCAGTGCTTCACCACAGAGGCACCACAGAGGCTGCTTAACCACAGAGGGTCTCTCACAGAGGCACATGTACTTCTCCCTCCAGTGCAGGCCCTAAGTGCTGTGCTGGGGCACTGGAGCCAGCATTGACTGGGAGGGCAGAGCGCCCCCTACTGAGCCCCCATCCCGCTCCCTGCAGCACAGGCATGTAGAACTGTGTGGGGAAATGGGGTCCCTACTGACACTACGGGAACAGCGACACTTACTGTGACCCCGAACCAGCTCCCTGAACCTGCAGTACAAGCCCTTAGCAGCATACTGGGGTCAGCCGTGACTCAGACAGCAGAGCTGTGCTGAAAGATTCCCATCCCGATCCCTGCACCACCCACAGTGATATGATGGATGCAAGTTACCTGAGCACACCACACCGGCATCTTCTCCGTGGTTACAGTTATTCTCTCCCCATGGCCGAGCCCTGCAACTGGAGAGGGCAACTTCTGTCCCTGTACAGTTCACATCGTCCAGCCAGATAGGGTCAGATCCTTGTCCAAAGTGACCCCCTCCTGGGGCTGATAACGCCGTCCCACAGCCCAGCTGCCTGCACACGACTCCGGCATCCTGTAAGCCCCAGCTGTCATCACACACGGTTCCCCACTGCTGCTTGTGAAGCACTTCGACCCTCCCAGCGCAGCGACTCGGGCCATTCGCCAGTCGGAGCTGAGCCACTGCTGAGATGCCTGAGTCTGCAAACACCCAAAGGAAGAAACATTCAGGGAGGTTCCTGTGCATCTGATCTCTCGTGTCGCTGGGGAATGTAGCGCCTCTGTCCAGTCTCTGCACACAGCAATTGCCTGTCAGGGTCTCCTTACCACTGACCAGGCTAATCACTTCGGCAATGTTGAAGTTTGTCCACTCCCCTCCCAGCCAGCTCTCACCTAGTTAGGCTGTCATCTAATTAGGCAGACTGGATGGCAGTCTGACCTACTGCTCCAACTAGAGCACTTAAAAAGATCAACCCCCGCACTGCTGGAAGGAACCTCCTGGGGAGCTGATTCACACCCTCACTCCTGGAGCTGGTATTCGCTCCACTATGATACTGTGCAATGCTGCGGAGCAGATGCTGACATGAGAATCTTGGTGACTGGGAGCTGAACACAGTCACCCGTGTCATTAGTGGTTGCCTTAGCCTGACATCAGAATTGCATTTACATGAGTTGGCTCCATAGCTCCCTGAAAACCTCACCCAAAGTCCATCCCCCTTAGAATTGCCTGGAGCACAGTGAAGCCTGGCAGGAACCTGCTGCTCACAAGGCTGACAATGGTTCTGACCAGTGCAGAGGCAATGCACACTTCCTACAAGTAGATCGACCCCCTCCTGAAGCAAACACCTGCCCCTGCGGTTCCTCCTGACTTGCCACGACTGATTGGTAACATCGTTTTGTGGCAGCCATTGATGCACTCGTGTCTAGTGCTGCCAGCCCAGTACCGGTCTCAGATGAATGATGGCAGAGCTGGGCTGACAGCTGTGTCCTCACACTGGGATAGAGGCTGCCATACTGATGGATTTTGAGAAGCCCTAACTTGTAATTTGCCCATTTACAACCTGGGATACAGATCCTGGACTAGGCCAGAGGAATTGCTGCAATGCAGAAACATGGCTTAACCTGATCTTCTCAGTGTGCCTGTGGAGCACCAATACAGACAGTCACAGGTAGTAGAGCAGAGCCCCGTTAGAAGACTGGAGATTGGCGATGCACAGTCAGAACAAGCTACAGGTAAGCAGGGTCTGAATGAGCTCTCCCCTAACAGCTAGTGATGAGCTGGGGAGGGGGAAAGGCTTCAGTACCAGATTGTATTTACATGAACACACCCACTCTGCCTAGGTATCCA